>NC_089748.1:32229845-32234845 GCF_040412425.1 Macrobrachium rosenbergii
TGTTTTTCACGAAATTGTGAATCTCTTAGCAAATAATAATAATAATAATAATAATAATAATAATAATAATAATAATAATAATAATAATAATAATAATAATAATATAATGGCTGCATTATGCGAATTGATTTTATACTGAGCTTTCTCAATTCTTGCGGACTGTCCCTCGATGGGCCGGAGTTCAATTCCCCGGCCGGCTGATGAAGAGTTAGAGGAATTTATTTCTGGTGATAGAAATTCATTTCTCGCTATAATGTGGTTCGGATTCCACAATAAGGTGTAGGTCCCGTTGCTAAGTAACCAATTGGTTCTTAGCCACGTAAAATAAGTCTGATCTTTCGGGCCAGCCCTAGGAGAGCTGTTAATCAGCTCAGTGGTCTGGTAAAACTAAGGTATACTTTTTTCTCAATTCTTCTAATCGCATTTCCTGCACATCAATATTAGTCAATAGTTGGCCAATGTTCATATCCCGATTGATAAAACAGCGTATTTCTTACAGCAGAAATTATTTAAACCATTACAGCCGGTTACTTAAACATGGGATATAGATACGTAGATTTTACATAATTAAAATCTACGGATGTACATCCCATGTTATAGTAACCTGCCGTAATGGTTTCAACAAAGAATTTCTGCTGTAAGAAATACGCTGTTTTATCCAATCGAAATATGAACATTGGACAATTATTGACCAATACTGATGTGCAGGAAAAGCGAATTATTAGAAGAATTGAGAAAACTCAGTTTAAAATCAATTCGCATAATGCAGCCATTATATTCAGCAAAACTTGCCTCAAAGGGGTCTTCTTCTTTCTAATAATAATAATAATAATAATAATAATAATAATAATAATAATAATAATAATAATAATAATAAGACTTTTTATTAGGTTTTTAAGATGCCAACAATTTTCTTCTGAATACCAAAACGAGAGAGAAATAACTAAGTTAATATAGCCCGTAGGGGGTAGTGCTGTCAGTGCACCTCACACTGTGCACTGTAGGTATTACTTAAAGTTCTTTGCAGCGTCCCTTCGGCCCGTAGCTGCAACCCCTTTCATTCTTTTGACTGTACCTCCTTTCGTATTCTCTTTCTTCCATCTTTCCTCAACCCTCTCCTAACAATTGTTTCAACGCCATTTTCAGCACTGAATGGCCTCATAGGTCCCAGCGCTTGGCCTTGGGTCTAAATTTTATCTTCCAGTTCCAGTCAGATTATTTAAGGCGTCACTTTGCTGCTGAAAATTAAGACAATATAAAAAGCATTCCAGGATTTCGGGTGAGCTGATTCCTTCCTCACACCCAAGACTTCTCACCTGTACTTATTCAGGATTTTGGCTCCGATCTCCTTGTGGAAGTTATAAGAGCTCTCTTTATCCTCGTGCTCGAGTTTGTCCTTGTACGCCGACAGGACGCGATCGAAGGGGTGTCTCACGAACATGAACTTCTTGTAGTTCGCCAACATCTCCTGGATGTTGCCCCTCAGCGAAGCCATCGTCGGAATGGAACTGTGTATCGTGTACCTGTGTTGGCAAAGAGCAGAGATGGTAGGAAATGTTACTCGAGGTTCTTTGCGGCGTTCCTTCGGCGCCTAGCTTGCGACCTATTTCATTTCTTTTGGCTGTTCCTCCGTTCATATTCTCTTTCTTCCACCTTACTTTCCTACAACCCTCTCCTAACAATTGTTTCATAAGTCAACTGCAAAGGTTTTAACCTCCTGTTATACCTTTCAAACCTTTGTAATCTCAGTTTCTCCTCCTGTTACACCTTTCAAATCTTTTTAACTCTCAATTTGCGTCGCAGCGCTGAACGACCTCGTCATCATAGGTCCCAGTGCTTGCTTGACCTTTGGCCTAAATTATACATTCTACATATACAACTATATATTTCCACTTTTATATTTTATTTTTATTTCCTCCTCCTTATGTTCACAAGAACTTACGCTAATGCTAGTGTCTGTTACCTGGAAAGCTTTGACAAATCTTTTTCGGGTTTGACGATTCCTGTCAACTTCATCCAGATGCGTTTCCAGCTCGTACACGCAACCTGGAACGTAAGAAGATTCCTGGAACGTTAGCAGATTCTTGCAGACATAAGCAGAGGTCTGATTCCTAAGACTACGACTGTTTTCAAGGATGGTGATTCATCTCCGAGGGCTGAGCAACTTTCTATAGGCCTACAGTCAAAGCTAAAGGACACTGTTCTATGTCCCATCGTATTTTAATTTTTTCAATTTTTTTATCATGTCTTGGGGAAGTGAGTACTTTTATTTTAAAAACTGCTGTTTCTGTATAATATATATATATATATATACATATATATATATATATATATATATATATATATATATATATATATATATATATATATATATATATATATATATATATATATATATATATATATATATATATATATATATATATATATATATGTGTGTGTGTGTGTGTGTGTGTGTATGTGTGTGTGTGTATACACAATCTTAAGTATAAACAGTCCAGTTAGCCGGGCACTTCTAAATGAATGAAACTGAGACGCACTTCTCATGGCATCCAACTGACCTTCGGCGTGAAACAGTAGATCGCCTGGCGCCGATGATCGAAGTGCATGTGACCGAGCATGAAGGCCGTCAAGGGCAGTGTCACGTTCAGGGTCCCACACATCTTCTGAAGGCTGTTGATGAGGGCGTCACTCCGAACTTTGGAGGGTTTCTTCGGGAGATCTGCAGGAGGAGTGTAAAGAAATGTAGACTTATTTCTGAAGGAGTAGTAGGGGATTATAGACTTATTTCTGAAGGAGTAGTAGGGGATTATAGACTTATTTCTGAAGGAGTAGTAGGGGATTATAGACTTATTTCTGAAGGAGTAGTAGGGGATTATAGACTTATTTCTGAAGGAGTAGTAGGGGATTATAGACTTATTTCTGAAAGAGTTGTAGGGAATTATAGACTTATTTCTGAAGGAGTAGTAGGGGATTATAGACTTATTTCTGGAGGAGTAGTAGGGGACTATCGACTTATTTTTGAAGGAGTAGTAGCGGATTATAGACTTATTTCTGAAGGAGTAGAAGGGATTATAGACATTTCTGAAGGAGTGGTAAGGGATTATAGACTTATTTCTGGAGGAGTAGTAGGGGATTATAGACTTATTTCTGAAGGAGTAGTAGGGAATTATAAACTCATTTCTGGAGGAGTAGTAGGGGATTATAGACTTATTTCTGAAGGAGTAGTAGGTGATTATAGACTTATTTCTGAAGGAGTAGTAGGGGATTATAGACTTATTTCTGAAGGAGTAGTAGGTGATTATAGACTTATTTCTGAAGGAGTAGTAGGGGATTATAGACTTATTTCTGGAATAGTAGGGGATTATAGACTTATTTCTGAAGGAGTAGTAGGGGATTATAGACTTATGTTTCTAAAGAAGTAGTAGGGGATTATAGACTTATTTCAGAAGGAGTAGTAGGGGATTATAGACTTATTTCTGGAGGAGTAGTAATGGATTATAGACTTATTTCTGAAGGGGTAGTAGGGGATCATTGACTTATTTCTGAAGGAGTAGTAGGGGATTATAGACTTATTTCTGGAGGAGTAGTAGGGGATTATAGACTTATTTCTGAAGGAGTAATAGGTGATTATAGACTTATTTCTGGAGGAGTAGTAAGGGATTATAGATTTATTTCTGGAGGAGCAGTGGGGATTATAAACTTATTTCTGGAGGAGTAGTAGGGGATTACAGACTTATGAACTTATTTCTGGAGGGATGGTAGGGGATTATAGACATACTTATTTCTGGAGGAGTACTAAGGGATTATAGACTTATTTCTGAAGGAGTAGTAGGGGATAATAGACTTATTTCTGGAGCGGTAGTAGGGGATTATAGACTTATAGACTTATTTCTGGAGGGATGGTAAGGGGATTATAGACATACTTATTTCTGGAGGAGTAGTAAGGGATTATAGACTTATTTCTGGAGGAGTAGTAGGGGATTATAGAATCATTTCTGGAGGAGTATTGGGGGATTATAGACTTATTTCTGGAGGGATGGTAGGGGGATTATAGACATACTTATTTCTGGAGGAGTAGTAGGGGATTATAGACTTACTTCTGGAGGAGTAATAGGGGATCATAGAATCATTTCTGGAGGAGTATTGGGGGATTATAGACTTACTTCTGGAGGGATGGTTGGGGGATTATAGACATACTTATTTCTGGAGGAGTAATAAGGGATTATAGACTTATCTCTGGAGGAGTAGTAGTGGATTATAGACTTATTTCTGGAGGAGTATTGGGGGATTATAGACTTATAGACTGACCCAGGCGCTACATAGGTGGTAGACACTGAAGAAAGGTGACTTAAGGCTTCTTTTTCATTTAAGAGGGGCACTGTGCAAACAGTACAATAATTTTCGATCAAGTAGAGAGTCTTCCTACCAGAATTGTATTGGAGTAAATATGCAGTTAATTTTCCTCGCTGTGGAACTCCTCAGTTCCAGAGGTCCTTTATTCCTCACACTGCTGTACTGTGGAAGAGCCTTCCAGAGTACGTCGTGCAATTGGAACTTCTTCAGAAGTTCAATTGAAGTTGCAATGCATTACCACCCTAAAGCGATTCTCTTTGCATTTTAATGATTTAAACATTTTTAAAATTCATTAATTTGTTAATTTGTTTTTTCTTTTCTGATAAGTGATCTCTTCTTTTTGTATTTCCTATCATTACCTTCTGTCACTTCTTTCAAATGGACTCCTTAATATTCTTTGGAAGCTTGAAGTTTAAGTCAGTGGCCCCTGTGGTGGGCTTGTTCCATATGAATAGATTCCGTCCTCTGAATAATAATATAGTGTTAATAATGACAGTACCATCAACATATTTCACCTACACGAAAGATACCTTTTCATGATATCCAACTAGAATATTCTTCATGGCAATGTGCACCAGTACTATATTCTTTTGTATCATTATAACTATTGTTTATTTATTTTTATCACTATACCTGTAGTGTAA
>NC_089748.1:32242345-32359845 GCF_040412425.1 Macrobrachium rosenbergii
AGAACCAGTACATATTTGCTAGGATGTGCAAAAGAACCAGTTCATATTTGCCAGGAAATGCAAATTAACCAGTACATATATACTAGGCTGTGCAAAAGAACCAGTACATATTTGCTAGGCTGTGCAAAAGAACCAGGATATATCTGCTAGGATATGCAAATTAACCAGTGCATATATGCTAGGCTGTGCAAAAGAATAGTACATATTTGCTAGGCTGTGCAAAAGAACAGTACGTATTTGCTAGGCTGTGCAAAAGAACCAGTACATATTTGCTAGGCTGTGCAAAAGAACCAGTACATATTTGCTAGGCTGTGCAAAAGAACCAGTACATATTTGCTAGGCTGTGCAAAAGAACCAGTACATATTTGCTAGGCTGTGCAAAAGAACTAGTAAATATTTCCTAGGATGTGGAAAAGAACCAGTATTTATTTGCTAGGATCTGCAAAAGAACCAGTACATATTTGCTAGGCTGTGCAAAAGAACCAGTACATATTTGCCAGGCTGTGCAAAAGAACCAGTACATATTTGCCAGGCTGTGCAAAAGAACCAGTACATATTTGCTAGGCTGTGCAAAAGAACCAAGGACGAGAGTTGTGTTCAGGTTGGAAGAAACACGACAGAGTGCTTAGGTGTGGACAGAAAATCTAAAAGACAAGACTACGAACTGAACAATATAATTCTTTTAGAAAACAAACGAATCACAGCATCGAAGAAGTTCCGGCTAAGTACAGAAAATGCAAAACCTTTGGCTATGTAGATGACATAGGCCTAACAGGACGAGCCTGGCAAAACAAACTCTCGGAGGTAAACCAAGAAACAGTCGGGTAGTGAAAATATCTAAAATAGATTTTTTTTTTGAAATATCTAGATATTTGAGAAGCCCTTTGAGATGTAAATGAAAAATACACACTAGAATTACTACTGTAAATAGGCGCTATCTTCCTTTTTTCTCCAATAAGGTAGAGAAGAATGATTTACTTAAGAGCTACAAACGATCAACACTACGTGGGCTTGAAACTTGAGCTCTTGACATATGCACAGAGCAAAGGCTCACTCATCCGAGAACACAGCAATAAATAACAAGACCTGCAGAGACCACCGTAGCCTTAAACCAAGACAGAACAATTATTGCTCGTAATTTTCACAAAATCCCAAAGGGAAGAGGACTAAATTACGTCATTGTTGATGTAAGGACCACTGAGTAGGCCTAGGAATCACCAGATAGGAAGACTACCTCCTGGTGTGTGTCTAAATGCACTCTATATTGCCCATACCAATCATTCTGATATCTGTTATTTTCTCGCTCAAAAGTCCTACCATATGCTCTCCTTGAACAACAGATGACAAATTCAGGCGTCAAGTTTGGTAAGAATGTCCCGTAAATAATGCCATGGCCCTACTTAAGATATACAAATATACGCCACATTTCCCTTAAACATCGGTCTATTTTTCGTTGGTCTCATGAGCACGGAATCAGATCTGTGTTGATCTGTTCTGCCTACGACCACATCAACGGTCTCCTTCCTCAGTATATGGAACACAATCAAGTGATGATTCTGGTTCAGACGTGGCAAGGCAAGGCAAGGCGAGAATGGTGTCTCGACATGAAACTTTGTACCTGTTGTTCTGTTCCCTTCAGAGTTTGTTGCCTCCAGAGTCTGTTCCCTTCAGACTACGCTGATTTGACATGGAAGGCTTCCCTCGCATGCTACGTGAGACAAATGTTTATCCTGAAGCAGGTGCGTGGAAGATAAACTCCACTGTAAGTGGCTTGTGTAACGTCAAAAAATAAGCAGATGAAATATGACAGTAATGCAGAAGAATGTTGTAGATAAATGACTGTAGACGGTGATTTGATTTCTTTCTGATGAACACTAATATTTTTTGGATGCTTTAGAATTTCAAGTCATTGGCACTTGTGGTGGGCTTGTTCCGTATAAATAAGGTTCTTCATCTTCTGAATAATAATAATAATAATAATAATAATAATAATAATAATAATAATAATAATAATAATAATAATAATAATAATAATTAATCCTTTCAGTATATACTGTAAGAGATACTTTGTTAGGCTGATAGAAGAACAAATGTAATTAAGAACATGTGTTAAAAGATTAAGCAGGTGTCCACCCAGTTTTTCTTCAGATGAGAAAAATTGGCGATTCAGTGAAAAGCTACTAAGGAAAGTGAAAGAACTCAAGTGTTTGAGAGAGAGAGAGAGAGAGAGAGAGAGAGAGAGAGAGAAGAGAGAGAGAGAGAGAGAGTGAATTGTTACCGTGAGTAACGTTATGGGGGCAGGTGGGGGCGCCAATAAACGTCGCTGGAAAAAAGCAGGGAAAAAAGAAGTTTGTACCGAGAAAAAATCTAGGAATATAAAACCGTTTTGTTGAGCTCACTCTCCTTTAGTGAAGTGATATGTTGAAGTTGTGCACGGACAAAATAAATAAACTAGAGGGAGTGAAAGACGCTTAGGTGATTTGTCTGCTAAGTAAACGTAGAGGAGAGAGAGAGAGGGAGAGAGTACAACGGTGGTGTGGAAGAAAAGCATATACTGTATTTAATGTTTTACCTACAGTTATTCCTAAAAAGGTCTCTTGAACGAGAGAAAGAGAGAGCCACTACTACTGCTAGGCCAAATCACAAACATTTTTCTTTCTCATTGTCATATCATACGCCTTTCCGTAATCCTTATTCCAACGAAGCACCATTTTATTGAACAGTCTCTCTCTCTCTCTCTCTCTCTCTCTCTCTCTCTCTCTCTCTCTCTCTCTCTCTCTCTCCTAAATAACGATCCACAATATCACGACAAACGATCAAGTTCGCCTTAAGAGTTGCTCCCCATATCTCCTCGATCAGTAAAGTCCACCCAGCCCCCTTCCCCTACCCATCCCTTACATCCACGTATATATATATGAATTATTAATGAACAATTGACTGAAATCTCCAATGTTTAAATTAAGCCTTTTCGCGTTACAACCACTACAGGAAAACATTGAATACAGCGGAATATACAGGGAATGGTGATGGAGTCTCATAAAATAATCGGTCTATGTGGTGGAAACGTGATGGCAACGACGAGGCCGATGTAAATTGGATGGCTGCTATATGGTGTTGATAAATTTGATATATTTTGTACCATAATTAATAACGAAAGCTCATTAGAATCTCAAAATGATGAAGGTAAATTCATGTGCGAGGTTTGAAAGTGTATGGCTGTGTTGATTTGCAACCCGGTGCTTCGTTGTATGAGCATAGTACTAGTAACGGCAGTACTAACATTTGTCCTATGTTGTACTAACATTCATCCTATGTTGCAGATCTGCTAATGTTGGCGGTTAGACCATGTTGATGTATCGTAACCCGGGGCTTCGTTGTAATGGTAGGATAGTACTAACAATGGTAGTACCAGAATTCGTCCTACATTGTACTAACATTCCTCCTATATTGTACTAACATTCACCCTATGTTGCAGATCTGCTAATGTTTGCGATTAGACCGTGTTGATGTATCGTAACCCGGTGCTTCGTTGTAATGGTAGGATAGTACTAACAGTGGTAGTACCAATGTTCATCCTACATTGTACTAACATTCCTCCTATATTGTACTAACATTCATCCTATGTTGTAGAGTTCATGCTATAAATGTTTGCGATTAGACCGTGTTGATGTATCGTAACCCGGTGCTTCGTTGTAATGGTAGGATAGTACTAGTAATGGTAATACTAACATTCATAACATTCCTATGTTGTAGAGTTCATGCTATAAATGTTTGCGATTAGACCGTGTTGATTTCTTCGTTGTAATGGTAGGATAGTATGTTGTACTAACATTCATCCTATGTTGTACTAACTTTCAGCCTATGTTGTACTAACATTCAGCCTATGTTGTAGAGTCTTGGTATAAATGTTGGCGATTACACCAGTCCAAGCGATATATTTAGCGGAGGTAAATTGGAGATTTTTCAAAATCACTCTGACTCACTGAAAGAAGCAGATGTCAGTGGAAAGCGTTTACCGTAAAATCGTAACCACAAATCCTAACCTTTAATTGGAACACTTAACGATGTCAATTTACTGTAATGGGAAAAATAAAATCGCTCCATCAATGCAAGACTGTCGTAACTCCAAAATCTTGATTTTTCAGGAGAAGCGTTTTAAAGTTTCAAAGTCCTATAACTGCACCGAGATTTTGATTTAGACTTAAAATCTTCCCAGCGCCATCTCTCGGCCAAAAATGCACTTAGGCTTACGACTTTATTACCAAAAGACGCAGAATTAAATGGGCAATCTTATGAGCTATGTAACTCAAAACTTCAAATTTTTGAGTTACGACAGTCTTGTAATGATGGAGCGAATTGTTCTTACACCTAGTAGTTATCCTGTTAAGAGATTTACTGTAGACGTTTTCAATTATATTAAAATTGCGAATAAAAATGTCTACCGAAGCTTGATCGATATTGAACTCCTTGTTAGTTTGTAAACCTGTCAACGATACGAAACCTTTTATACAATGGCGATGTTTACATTGAAGCGAAACTGATTTGCGTCATACTCTGCTGACGGTTATGAAATGTTAGACATCTTTGCGAAATCTTTAGCAGCTGATCATAGGTCTATAGATTAGCAGCTGGACATAGGTCTATAGATTAGCAGCAGGACATAAGTCTATAGATTAGCAGCAGGACATACAGTAAGCCTATAGTGCAGGAGCTGGACATAGATCTATAGATTAGCATCAGGACATAAGTCTATAGATTAGGAGCTGGACATACAGTAAGCCTATAGTGCAGGAGCTGGACATAGATCTATAGATTAGCATCAGGACATAAGTCTATAGATTAGGAGCTGGACAAAGGACTATAGATTAGCATCAGAACATAGGTCTATAGATTAGCAGCTGGACATAGGTAAATAGATTAGCAACTGGACATAGGTCTATAGATTAGAAGCCCGACATGGGTCTATAGCCAAGATCACCCTTTACGATAAACCAACAACGGAATCTTGGGGGAATCCCTTTAAAGTTTCCGAACACTTTTGAATTTTTTTCAAGAACTATAAATAAAAGAAAAACAAAAGAAAACCAATGCCTTGTTGTTTGTTATGATTTAAGTAAAATTAAATTACAGGAGATCTTATATGTTTTCAGTAAGCAGAGAAGCAGATCTTGAGCATAAGATCACTTACAAATTCAGCTCGTTGGTCTGTCAGTTGGTTTTACGGGCAGTTTCTGTAAACGCACACAGGTGTTAATATACATAAATTACCCTTTTCTGCAATGTCTGCTCTTTCTCTATCTCTCTCTACTTCTCTCTCTGAAGAGAAGAGAGAGAGAGAGAGAGAGAGAGAGAGAGAGAGAGAGAGAGAGAGAGAGAGAGAGCACCTGTTCCTTGCCTCCAGTGCGACAAACTTGATTATCAATGTGATTTTAATAACCATATGCCCTCTTCAACTTCTTTTAGCTAATCACCTGCTTTCTGACAAGTCAGCAAGTTTGGTTATTAATTACATGTTGATCTGTTCAGATTTCATGTAAGTTGAAATGGCAGATGATGATCATCTATACCAGCTTGACGGAGGAATGTCAATATACCACTGACACTGTTCCAATGGCTACTGTGGCTCCGATGGACAAGATCGGAAAGTTAACCTCCCTTAGATACCCCTTCCCCTTGCCCCTTCCCATCCCTTCCCTCCCCCTTTTACTTACACGGTCCCCGTAACCTTTATGACTTTCTTCCCTGTGGTCGACCCCTGATTTTTCAACGCTTATCTACTATCTACTTGTGCGTGTTATCGGCCTATTTTTATATATACAGAATTGCCATTTCACCTCTCAACCAAAGTAGGTTACTGAACTTGAACCAACCATTATATCTTTCCTTTTTGTTAGTTTTTAATTATTATTATTATTATTATTATTATTATTATTATTATTATTATTATTATTATTCAGAAGATGAACCCTATTCATATGGAACAAGCCCACGAGGGCCAATGACTGGAAATTCAAGCGATGTAGTTTGGCTGCGTTACGAAACCTTGCATAAAATGTCAATGAATACATTTAAAGGAGGAGTTTTCAACCCGAAGCTTTTTAACTGCCAAGCAAAGCAGAATAGAAGACCCCTGGAGGTGAAAAGAGGTAAGTGCTGGCCATGGAGAATCAACATCGCGTGTTCAGCCATTAAACACCTGGGCTGAGTCTGGCGAAATGGAAAATCGATGAGTATTATTTTAAAAGAGCGCGCGCCCGCCGAGAATATAACCTGTTCCCTTTACTATATATTCAGATATATGCTTTTCTGAATGACATCTGGGTGGAGGAATCCAAACTGGAAAGTCTTTAAGAAGCTAAAATCACGCAGGAGTTTAACAGACAGTAAAGTGAAGGCGCAGGCTAGGTTTTCTCCCAAAGCGTAAACAAAACCACTAGAACGGCCATGATTCGCAATGAAAAATTCTAACAAATGAATAGACAGAAACAACTTACTCTAAGAAATGAATAAACTTGAGCCAAGAAAGGTCAAACGACCATAATTTCCCCGTAATCAAATGCACAGAATAAAGTTGTAGCAACCTTTCGTCGGTATAGGCCTACGGCTCTGCGGTTTTTGTAAACCGAAGAAGCAAGTTTCCATGACGTTCGCAAAGCAGGGCGGATGTTTTACGATGCACGTGAGTCATTGTATGTGCAGAAAGAACGAATAGCCAAACACAAATTAGATCAAAAGGCAGACAGTTATCTCATTAGGCCAGGAAACTGTGCTCAAGTGGTAACTATGATATACGATTATATGATTACTCAGTCTAGTGTTCTGTAAGGCAGTTCTTCTCTCTCGTTCGCAATTTCCGATCGGATTTTAAAAATACCTGCCCGCCAGGTTGCAATCTGTAAATCATTGGTAACTGGCAGTTTTCCGGGAATTGTATCTTTCGGCTACACCCAGTTGTGGAATCTTGTGATCTCCAACAAATATGTAAGAAAAGAAGAAATTCATCTCTCTCTCTCTCTCTCTCTCTCTCTCTCTCTCTCTCTCTCTCTCTCTCTCTGTAGGTTAAACTCAGTTATGCTGTAATGTTTTTTTTGCAATTATATACATTGCTTTTTAGTTTTCTTTAAAAGAAAACTATTGTGCTGGCTTTGTCTGTCCGTCCTCAGATCTTAAAAACCACTGAGGCTAGAGGGCTGCAAATTGGTATGTTGATCATCCACCCTCCAAACATTGAGCATAGCAAGTTGCAGCCCTCTGCCCTCAGTAGTTTTTATTTTATTTAAGGTTAAAGTTAGCCATAATGTTGCGTCTGGCAACAATATAGGGCAGGCCACCACCGGGCCGTGGGTAAAGCTTCATGGGCCGCTGCTCATACAGCACTATACTGAGACCACTGAAAGATAGATCTATTTTCGGTGGCCTTGATTAAACGCTGTAGCGGCTGTGCAGAAAACTCGATTGCGCCGAAGAAACTTTGGCGCGTTCTTTACTTGTTTTCTCTAGTTCCTCGTTAAATGACGTCAGACTATTGCCGTTAAAAGACATTAGACTGTTGCTCGTTAAAACATTAGGCTATTGCCCATTAAAACATTAGGCTATTGCCCGTTAAAAACATTAGGATATTGCCCGTTAAAAAAACATTAGACTGTTGCCCGTTAAAAACATTAGGCTATTGCCCGTTAAATGACGTCAGACTATTGCCCGTTAAAAGACATTAGACTGTTGCTCGTTAAAAACATTAGGCTATTGCCCGTTAAAAACATTAGGCTATTGCCCGTTAAAAAACATTAGGCTATTGCCCGTTAAAAGACATCAGACTATTGCCCGTTAAAAACATTAGACTGTTGCTCGTTAAAAACATTAGGCTATTACCCGTTAAAAGTCATTAGGCTAATGCCCGTTAAAAGACATAAGACTATTGCCGTTAAAAGCCATTATGCTATTGCCCATTAAAAGATATTAGACCATTGCCCGTTAAAAAAACATTAGACCATTGACCGTTATAAAAATATTAGACTCTATTCATATCAATAAAAGTAATGGATGAAAATGTTCTTGTGTACATAAACGAAATATAGATTATGTCAATAAAAAAAAAATATAATAAATTAGTTATATTGCTTATACTTCGATGAATTACTCAGTAATGACATCTCTTATTGCCTGGATAAAGGCATATAATTATGCCCGTTACGAGAATGGATTATCATCATTTAACCTTCATACGCGGATGAAAAAAAAAATTATACCCCCTACACCTCGATAAAAGTTTGTTATGTCATGTAAAGTGGAATGTATATTATTATACTCTTTACGTCTCAGTTATTTATGTCCAGAAAAAGTGAATACTTACATACTTTACGCCTCGATAAATGCGCACTAATAGTTCCAGAGACCTCAAGAACCACACTTTAAATATACAACGTTATGTTAAGTACTCCTCATCAGGGCCATGTTCCCAAATCCTATGCCAAGTGTAAGGTATGGAGATGTCGCGAGAATAATTAAACGGCGTTGCTGAACTTTTAAGTTAGGGTGGTACAAGGATTAGCTAGGGGAGGGGTTTGGGGGGGCGGTTGGCGGTATGATTAGAAAGAATATTTTACAAAATAGATAGAATATTTAATTTTTTTATGGTAGCGGGGCGTGTTTTTTTGAAGTAGGTCTAGCCCTGTTTGGTGAGTGGGTAAGATTCAATACGACAGTATTACGAACAAATAAAAATTTGCTCGATTTTAGAAATAAAAAAAAAAGTAAAAAATGCGCCGAAGTTTCTTCGGAGCAATCGAGTTTTCTGTACAGCGTATAATCAACGCCACCGGAGAGGGATCTATCTTTCGGTGGTCCCGCTATAATACTGTATGAGCCGCGGCCCTTGAACTTTAACCACGGCCCGGTGGTGGTTTATCCTATATTGTTGCTAGAGACACGGTTATGGGCTAAATTTAATCTTCAACAAAATAAAAACTACTGAGTCTAGAGGGCTGCAATTTGGTATGTTTGATGATTGGAGGATGGATGATCAACCTACCAATTTGCAGCCCTCTAGCCTCAGTAGTTTTTAAGCTCTGAGGGCGGACAGAAAAAGTGCGGACGGACAGACGAAGCCATCTCAGCAGTTTTCTTTTACAGAACACTAAAATGTAGAAATAGATCTGGCCTAATAGAAATGAAAAAAAAAAATGAGTGTAGGAATCATTATGTTCCATTTAACTGTGAAGAATGCGCATCCTAACGCATGCGCCTTAAAACTCGTAATGTTGCTTCGGTAGAGTCGATTTCCAACATCATGCGGTGCACTGTAGGCATTACTAAAGGTTCTTTGCAGCGTGCCTTCGGCCCCTAGCTGCAACCCCTTTCGTTCCTTCTACCCTACCTCCTTTCATATTCTCTTTCTTCCATCTTACTTTCCACCCTCTCCTAACAATTCATAGTGCAACTGCTTTGAGGTTTTCCTCCTGTTACACCTTTCATTAGTGTCAGTTTCCGTTTCAGCGCTGAATGACCTCATAGGTCCCAGTGCTTGGCCTTTGGCCTAAACTCTGTATTCCATTCAATTCAGTTAGTAGCTACGTTACAACTAAAACAAATAAGAACACCGGTGAAGGCGAATTCGAAACTTAAATAAGTTTCCAGATGACGTCGATCAAACTGAGGTATGGTTTTCGTGGCTTGACGTCACTATGGCATTAATGAGGGGCCTGATTTCTGCCGTCGTCATTCCACATTTATTCCTAGAGAGTGTATGCATGGAGGTTAGGGTGGTATGATAACCCAAGAATGGGGTGGATGGTTGGCTGAACAGTACATGCTCAGAAGCCATATAGGACGATTAATCTATAGGCCTAATATTTTGGGTCATAGTTATATACATAATCGGAGGCCGTATTACTGGTTCTAGATAGTTAGTTGACTAGAATGGATTTATACACAACAAACCTTATGTATATATATGTATATACTGTATATATATATGTATATATATATATATATATATATATATATATATATATATATAATATTAAATTCCGAGTATGTATATAAGTATGACCAAAAATATTTTAGGCCTACAGACTAATCGTCCTATGTTGCTTCTGTGCGTTTGCGAGAACCATCAGACCTGCACTCTCTTCAACACATAATTTTAGAATACACAAACAGACGATCTCATATTGCCGCTCTTATAAAAAAAAATGCATGACTCCGTAATTCGTTTTATTTTCAGTGCTCCCCCCTATTAAAGTTCTTAGCTACACCTGTCGGCCTCAAAATTGGTCATGATTACAGGCAGTGGTTTATCTGATGTGTAATTATTTTTTATATTCCTGGAGCAAATAAGAATTTACTTGACATTATATATATGTATATATATATATATATATATATATATATATATATATATATATATATATATATATATAAAATGTATGACTCCGTAATTCGTTTTATTTTCAGTGTTCCCCCTATTAAAGTTCTTAGCTACACCTGTCGGCCTCAAAATTGGTCATGATTACAGGCAGTGGTTTATCTGATGTGTAATTATTTTTTATATTGCTGAGCAAATAAGAACTTACTTGACATCATATATATGTATATATATATATAATATATATATATATATATATATATATATATATATATATATATATATACTGTATGTATAAAGTATGAGTATGTATATTAAGTATGACCAAAAATATTAGGCCTACAGACTAATCGTCCTATGTTGCTTCTGTACGTGTCCTGTTCAGGGAATCCCATAGGTACACTCAGCAAGGAAAGTTAGGATACAGTTTTTTTAAACCTTCGGACATTTAATCTCAATACAGCAACGTCTGGCAACTTTAGAAAGGGGAGGAGCTTCAGTCTAATTGTGTTTGTTTTTTGCTTTACCTCCTATAACTTCCAATCATATTCTACGGTTCTGAAATCATTGATACTTAAATGCAGTAGTAAGCATTACAGTATTCATTCAAGTTGTAATTTGCAGCGACAGTTCTGAGCAAAATAAACATTTTTCGACATAACCTACCAAGTAACCTTACACAAATAAATTTATTATGACACCACAATGAACGGAATGCTTGCATAATTAGAAACGCGATCTTCCATACTGAAATCAAGAGTTAAATTTTAGCAATGTCCAACGAAAAACGTGGGGAACAATAAATGAATGAATGCAATGTTATGATGAGAGAGAGAGAGAGAGAGAGAGAGAGAGAGAGAGAGAGAGAGAGAGAGAGAGAGAGAGAGAGAGTCTGCTGTTGTGTAAGCCTAGGCCTATATGTAGAGCTACTCATTTCATTATTTTTTTTCTTTTAGAGATTGAGTGATATTATATCTGTATAGTATGTTTTAGCAATGGAGAGAGGGAGAGAGAGAAAGAGAGAGAATCTATGGCAATGTCAAGAAACATCCAGGTACTTGCGTTTTCCCGCTGAAGTTCTCGCGCTGCTCCTCACATCATAGAGAACGCTCTTGCAGATTTGAATAGATTTGGTCAACCTACCCTAGCTGTCTGTCACAACAACATTTACTGCCATCAATTCCAGCTGACTTTTAACACCGTGAAATACAAATATGAATGTGTCAAAATTAAAGAAACTGCATGGTGTTTTTAAGTATCTGAACGTTTTCGTTTTGCAGATTTTACACATATGATATAATTTGCATTGTATTTTCATATTCTAGAGTAAATTTACCGAGATTATGTGTTTTCTGTAAGAAAAAAAATTAAAACTCGATGAACGAAATCTAATGAAAACTGTATCCTCACTTTCCTTGCTGGGTGTGTAAGGTGTCAAAGAAACGAGCAGGTAAAAGTTACTGCTACTTTATTACAGATCCAGGCAGTTTCTATAGCGGCCGACTGACGCCGGCCCGCGAGAGACAATGGAATTGACTGTGACCTGAGGTCGAAACAATAGACAATAATATGCAGTGAACGAGTACAAATTACAATACAAAACATACAGAACTACAATATGGATACAGTCTTGATGCCTGTGAATGAAGAAACATGTGATACACAATGTGTGACATTTGTATAAATACGCATAAAGTAAAAATGGTTAAAAATGCGTGACCTGGCACGTTTTAGGCGTGGCTAATTGAGTTTGAAGAAAATGGGAAGTCACCAAAGAAAACATGCTCAGCGGAGACTTAATTAATGGCGCCGCCGAAACACTACGCTGGCGCCGATTTGGTGACTTTACAAGTGTACCTAATAGACGCTTCAGAGCCAAACACCCCACCCTCCACCATTTCTTGGGGGTCATACCACTCCCTGTGGAATACGAGCAGCAACAATTGTTTTCGTACGTGTTAACACACCTGTGTCTAAGAGCCTCAAAGCGTCAGTTGCACATACAATGCACATGCTCTGCTCTATTTTTTTTATCTAGTCATTACGTATTTCATCATGGGTCTAGGAAAATGTGATTTGGGTCTAGTGTTGCATGTCCAACTTCGGATGAATTCGTGGTTTTCCTTATGATAAACTGAATCTTGGTGGACGAGGTCTGCAGTGATGAATGTGCTATATATATATATATATATATATATATATATATATATATATATATATATATATATATATATATATATATATATATATATATATATATATATATATATATATATATATATATATATATATATATATATATATATACATACACACACACACCTTCGTGAGTATGCGTGTGTTCTTCAAAAGCAGTTAGCCTTTGGTCCTCCTTGAGTATTTTGAGGAGGTTGCATTCTTGCTAGTATGCATATATGCAATATATATATATATATATATATATATATATATACATATATATATATATATATATATATATATATATATATATATATATATATATATATATGTATATATATTCATCACTGCAGACCTCGTCCACCAAGATTCAGTTCATCATAAGAATAGCCACGAACGAATTCATCCGAAGTGGAACATGAAACACTAGGCTCAACTCAACTCATATTTTTCTAGTCATGTAATGCATAATGACGAGATTAAAAAAAAATGGCAGTAACATATGCATTTTATGTGCATCTGACGCTTTGTGGCTCTTAGACGCAGGTGTGTTAACTCGGACTAAGAAAATTGTCGCATGTACAGAGGTTTCTACTCTTTATTGCATGCAGAATTGCTCCCGTAGCATCAGACGTTTCCACGCCTTCACTTAACGGCTTCATCTGCGTTAGGCCAATGCTCCGGTAGGGAGCGTTGGCATAGCATATCAAGAGAAGGTAGAGTCTCTTGGCATAGTATGTTTCCAGCAGAACCCTGCTATCTGGTTCAAGGTCAGATTTTAAAACGCTCGGGGTGGGACGGATTACATACGGGATTAGGGGAGAAACAAGGCCGAATTTAACGACAAACCCTCCCTCTCAGGTCTTAAGGATTGCTTCCCTAGTCCTGAGCTCTTCGGCGCTAAAAGTACTAATGATAAACGCGCATTTGTAGGCTCTTGGTCTTTTAAGAGCTGGCAGCCACTTTTCTCTAGTCTCTTGAAGACAGTAATTTGACACGCTGACTTATTTTCAGTGTTAAATGCGGGTTTTGTGTCTATTACGGGTTTCTGCAATATTTTAGCGATGAATTTTTTGAAAAATCCGAGTTATTTGGGGACTGTGTTAAGTAACCGCGTTTCTACGCAATTCGTCCAGCCAAAAAAGTCAACATTGGAACAGCAACCATTTGCAAGTGTGTGATTGTCGTACGAATTTTATAGCGAATTTTTTTTTTTTTTTATATAATTCTCGTCTCTCAGCCGTAATGTAGACACAATGACGTAGATGCGAACAACGAATACCAACCTTATGCTGAAAGGTACCATGTTTTTCGTGCGTTTCTCTTATTATTCTTCTTCTTCAGCTAGAAACCAGAACAGAGGGACCCTCGTCACGGATCGGTCACGGCCAGAACTCGACTGAGGAGTCAAGTGTGTTTCATACTGGCCATTTAATCACGTACGGTCTCGAGGATAATCAACACACACTCACACACACTTGTGCGATTTTTTTATATGTAAATTTATGACATGTGAAGTCGAGCTCGGTTTTTTTAATTGTCTTTAACTTCTCTTCGTCTTAAAGTGACGAATAGCTTTCTACCTAGCTTCTAGCTTATTCCAGTGGCCGCAGTTTATGTGGTGACCGTAAGGGCTACGTGTACGATAATCCCCTGCAGATCAGCCTACTTAGCCCCCGAAACAGGTGCGTAGAATGACAGGTTTCGCGGTGTTTCCGATAAAATTGTTGTTTCGCCTGCAGGATGTTATTGACAAAATTAATGGAATGTTGTTGGGCAGTTGGCAGTCTCTCTTCGCCAGATGGACTAGAACTGAGAGATTGTAAAATTCTTCTTTATCTTTTTGTTATCTGTTCGTATGTGTAGTTTTTATTATCCCGTTTTATTCTTTCCGATCTCCCGTCCCACAAGTCTGGCCTACTGTGAGACTAATTTCGAAGTGTATATTAAATTGCACTTTATGAGAGCTTACTACAAAGATATGGATGAAAATATTCATAATAAGTGAGCTGCGGCGCAAAACCTATGAAGCGTCACCCATGTGAATGTATTTGAACGACAAAACGCGATCCGAAATGCACTTTGTAAAAAATTAAAGCTACCCACTTGTGGGAATTCCGCTTGACCGGGAAAAAATTTTTTTGTAGACCATCCACGTTGCGTGTGCCACATAGGAATTACAAGTTTTACCATCACGGCAAATGAAATAATAATAATAATAATAATAATAATAATAATAATAATAATAATATGTCAGTGTGTTCGTTTCAACGATATAGAGCTTAAAGCTTCTACTATACAATTACTCTTTCTATAAGCAAGGCCTACTGTTTATAGGACTATAAAGACACTATATGTATACATATATATACATATACATACATTTATACATATATATGCATATATATACACTATATATATATATATATATATATATATATATATATATATATATATATATATATATATATATATATATATATATATATATATATATATATATGGTTGATGTACATGTTGGAATGAATTGCAAGATCAGTCACCAGGGACAGAGTTTTTAGTAGTATGTGAAAACGTAACCGCTTTAACAGCACCAGTAGAAAACAAGTAAAAAATGCGCCGAAGTTTCTTCAGCGCAATCGAGTTTTCTGTACATCGTATAATCAAGGCCACCGAAAATAGATCTATCTTTGGGTGGTCTCGCTATAATGCTGTAGGATCCGCGGCCCGTGAAACTTTAACCGCGGGCCGGTGGTGGCCTGTCCTATATCGTTGCCAGATACGCGATTATGGCTAACTTTAACCTTAAATAAAATAAGAACTACTGAGGCTAGAGGGCTGCAATTTGGTATGTTTGATGATTGGAGGGTGGATGACCAACATACCAATTTGCAGCTCTCTAGCCTCAGTGGTTTTTAAGATCTGAGGGCGGACGGACAGACAAAGCTTGAACAATAGTTTTCTTTTACACAGTAGGCATTACTTAAGCTTCGTTGCAGCGTCCCTTCGACCCCTAGCTGCAACCCCTTTCATTCCTTTTACTGTACCTCCTTTCATATCTTTCTTCATCTTACTTTCCACCCTCTTCTAACAATGTTTCATAGTGCAGCTGCGAGGTTTGCCTCCTGTTACACCTTGCAAACCTCTTACTCTCAGTTTTCCTTTCAGCGCTGAATGACCTCGTAAGTCCCAGTGCTTGGTCTTCGGTCTGAATTGTATATTCTCTCTATCTCCATCAATGACTGGTTCTATTAAAAGTCTTGCATCGTTTGTGAAGCAGCACTAGCCCAACATTACAACTCATTATTTCTTGTATTGAGAGGCTCTGATGGCAAAAACACTCGGTACTAAATTGAAAGAAGCTTTTGATCAAGATCAAGTCGCCGAAATGGTCAGTTTTATGAAGACTAGACCAGTAAAAGCTCGTATATTTGAGCCACTTTGTGAAAACATGGGTCCACGACACACGCTCACTTTTGCACGCAGAAGTGAGATGGTTATTATCTGCCGTGTGCTTGAAGTCCGTCAAGAACTATTGGCATTTTTCGAGAGAGAAAATAAAAGTCAATTTTGTGAACTAGTGAAATGTGTGTTTTGGATTTCAAAACTGAGACATCTGAGCGACATGTTTCAACACCTGAATAGTCTGAAGGTGTCCATGTAAAATGGCAGTGAAAACCTTCTCTCATCTACTGAAAAAAATTGAAAGCATTCCAGAGAAAAACTAGCAGTTTGGGAAAGAAAAGCTGGTTTAGGATTTTGGAAATGTTTCCTTTGGTTAGAGAAGGACATTCAGACAATTTAATTCCCTTAATAGTGGATCATTTAGCAGTTCTGGAAGTTAATCTGAACCATTACTTTCCATCATAAGGATCTTTCCTAGATAGTGACCCCCAGCAAAGTTCGGGGGTCGTTATCTAGGACTAATATTTCCTGGGGTCGTTATATAGGACTAATATTCCTAGAGGTCATTATCTTTATGATATTTACAGTCTCTTGTTTATGTTTTTACGGTCATCCCCAACGGGCTTGTACTGAAACACGCCGCAAAGGTGGATACATACCGGGTTAAAACCCCTCGGGGTCACTATCTAGGAAAGATCCTCAATAAACGCCGAGCGATACGATTGGATTCGCAACCCTTTCATTGGATTCGCAACCTTTCATCGACATTTGAACTGATGACGTTGGCTTTTCGTTAAACAGAAAAGGAGGAGCTGGCTACAGTATCCACTGATCGTGGCTTCAAGATAAAAGCATAAGGAGGTGCTCACCGATCAGTTTTGGATTTCACTCAAAGAAGAATATCCTTCAATAGCTAGGAAAGCTTTGACTGTTTTATTGCAGGTTTCCACATCATATCTCTGTAAACAAGGATTTTTGTACTAACTAACATTAAAATAGATCAAATACTAAATGCATTGATCAAGTATTAAATGCACTGATGAAGAGATGAGAGTATGTCTAGCACATATAAGGCCAAACATTCAGAAAGCTGCGAAATCTTATCAAACACGTGTTTCATATTAGGCCACTTGTGGTTGTTTCAGGTACTTCATCATTTTCCTACTTTCAGATTTCATGACTAATTTTTCCATATTAAAATCAAAGATACACCCCCAAGTTTTGGCTGTTTCATAGGTACGCCCTGAGGTTAAAAGAAAAAAAAAAAGTTTGAGAAATATTGCTTTTGACAAAAGCGGGGGGTGTCCACTCTGCAGTCATCTCTTTGAGATTTTATCTAAGAAGTGTTTGTGTGAGCCACCCTAGTGACTGAAAATAAAATAATCTTCCTTTGATACTGAATGGCTAATTTCTTTAAGTTTCTGTGAGCTAAGCTGCCTAATGATTGCAGATGAAATTATCTTCCTTTGATACTGAATGGCTAATCTCTTTATGTTTCTGTGAGCTAAGCTTCCCAGTGATTGCTGATAAAATGATCTTCCTCTGATACTGAATGGCTAATCTCTTTTATGTCTCTGTGAGCTAAGCTTCCCAGTGATTTCAGATAAAATGATCTTCCTCTGATACTGAATGGCTAATCTCTTTGTGTTTCTGTGAGCTAAACTGCCTAATGATTGCAAATAAAATGATCTTCCTCTGATACTGAATGGCTAATCTCTTTATGTTTCTGTGAGCTAAGCAGCCTAGTAATTAAAAGTGAAATGATCCGAATGCTAATTCACCGGTACTTCCTCCATTGGTGCCGTGTAGTTAATCTCATCACGTTTCTGTTGCTGTCGCCAAACACTGTTGACCAATAAAGAATGAAAGAGGTGTCAATGACAAAGAAAAAAAACAGGTGTTGGCGTTGATACCAGACACATGTGTTTTGTGCATTGCTCAGGTGTTTTAGACGCACTTGTACACAATAAGAGATTTTATACTGCCCAGGTAGCCGCAAAATCCGGCTAACGCCCGTGACGCATATTTGTAAAAATAAACAAGACGGTTTTTTTTGGCAGATTCACAGAAAATCTTAATCCTTGGCACAAGATGACATAAAATCCCCAAGTGGGAAGAGGCTCTTCAAAATTAGGCCTTGATAAGAAAAGGATAAGTTTAGACATGCGAAAGCTGTATAAAAAAAAAAAGGCCTTGGTTACGAATGGATCAAACGAAGGTTTATAAAACTGGCTTCAGAACACGCATAAGTTGCAACCAAGAACAAGCGACAACAACTGTCATTGTACAAGCGACAAATCTACAAGCTACATTCATCGCATTTCTATAACAAGAGAAAAAACAATCACCTTTATTTAAGCTCGTGTCTGAATTTGAAGAGGCTAAGCTGAATGACTGAAGCACTTAACAATTATAATTCCCCTTAGGTGTAAGTTATTCCCGAAGCAGTGAATTGTATATTAAACGATATTTGTGGCTTAATATTTAAGAAAAAAAGTCGTGCGTGTATAAGAGACAGACATTTATATATATATATATATATATATATATATATATATATATATATATATATATATATATATATATATATATATATATATATATATATATATGAAGCCTCGATGGCTTGGTTGGTAGAGTGGCAACCACAGACTTCATAGAAGCCTGTGGCGAGGGTTCAATCCCGCAGCCGACCAGTCAGAGGCGGAAACTTTGCTATCCGTGTAGGCATCCCGGGATTACGTATGTAATCAACAGATAGGTTTGCTGAAAACAAATGGATGTTACAGACTAATACACACATAAACAAAGCCACTCCAACATCTTCTAAAAAAAAAAAAACATAACAGACACCTCACACGTCTCGAACTGTTGGACTACCCGCCCAGTTCTCCTCGTGCTGCTGGGAGAAAGGGAGCGGGGGTTTCGGTAATACATGTACACATTCGTTACCGGGGTCTAAGCGATGTCAGGCAGGGCAGCCGGTCGAGGTTACGGCCTACCCCACCGCCAAATCAAAGTCCTTCAAAGAAGGCACCATGCTTACCCCATATAAAAATGGGTATAAAAGCACGTTAAAACGAAGAAGAAGAAATATATATATATATATATATATATATATATATATACAAAATCACAAAGGAAAGAAAAACGATGGAGTACTGCAAGGCCTTTCGACTTCTTGTCCTTTACTTAGCAAGAAGTTGATAGACCTTGCAGTACAGTGCACCATTGTTTCTCTTTCCTTCGTGGATTTTGTCTTTATTTATTTATATTCATCACGTTCCATATTTTCGTGATTCAGTTATACATTATATATATATGTATATATATATACATATATGTTTATATATATATATATATATATATATATATATATATATATATATATATATATATATATATATATATATATATATATATATATTACTAACAGGACCTCATTTAAACTAGATGGTGTCTAGTGGAGTTATTTATTCAAAAAAGTTACAAGCTTTTTAGGACAAACAGTCCTCATTGTCAAGTGTCCGATTTTTACCGATACTTGACAATGAGGGGTCCTATTAGTAATTGTATTAATGCACAAAACAGTTGTGTATGTGATAAAGTGTTATATATATATATATATATATATATATATATATATATATATATATATATATATATATATATATATATATATATATATATATATAGTACACATACAGTACAGTCCGTTTATAACATAGTCCTGTATCGAAACCAGGCTTGTAATGAATATAAGCGTAATCCCCCAGTCCCAAACTCAACAAACAAACTGAAATTTTAGCACACAACAAATTTTTATATAGCTAAATCAGGCCTATAACGAACTCTTCCTTATATCACCCCGCCCCCTCCCGGCGTTAATAACCTAGATGTTGTAACGCCAGTTTTAATAGCCACAAATCAGTCAGTTGTTACGCCCCAGTAACACATATTGCTGAAAAATCGCCAGTTACAACGGAGTTTAATTCTATTGTTATACAAACCACAAGCTATTCTTTATTTTACAATGACGCGGATGACCGACAAGGCAGTAGAATAGTTTTTTTAATCTTCTGAGAATTTACAAAGCACACACAACAAAAAATTATAAATATATATATAAAATAGCAAAAACAGTGACTCATATTGAAGGCTGTGCGATGGTGTGTTAAGAGAGAGAGAGAGAGAGAGAGAGAGAGAGAGAGAGAGAGAGAGAGAGAGAGAGAGAGAGATTACGTTATGTTACATAATGTTTTACAGTGTCCAATCAAAGTTATGCTTGTTATTAAGCGTATTTATCTATCAAGGTCTGTAATCTACAGACCTTGTTATCTTTACTATGAGATGCGCAAGCATGATAAATTACATAACGATGACGCAACTCCTTCTGTTTGTGTTTTTCGAACGGGGTTACAAAACAAATCGGTCTTCCTCAGAACCTATATAATATCCAGACTTCCCGCTTAAAAACTGTTTTATTTATGTGATAAAACGACGTAAGTCACCCTTTATTATGCATATGCAAGAGGTCAAGGGTCAAAAATAACTCTAAAGGCCAACGATGATTTACATAATAGAGGTAGGTCAGTTCTGAGAACTTTGGCCTCGAAGGGGTATTTCGGGCAACCGGGCCAATAGGAAGAGGGTATTTTTTCGCAAAGGAATGCAATTGATATGTCAGGGTTTACGTGGAGGGATCGTCAGGTGTTCCGTGGCAATTAAGTGCTTACGAAGGTTGCGACCTCTGAAACCGCATGTCATCCTCTTCGAGGAACTTAGTACAACCTTTTCGAGAATGGCCTCCTCGCGAGATGCTGAGCCTTCTTCCTCCTCTTCACATATTTCACCGAGCCAAGTGCCGACGGCTGGGATCATAAGTAAGGATGTGGTGGTTATCTTTTGCGAAAGTTTAGGCCACGGTTATTCCGACGTCCAGGTTAATAGGCATTACCGCATTACCGCAGGCGACTGGGCATATGCAGGCACCTGATACGTCTTATTTTTTCGACTGCTTGCACTATTTTATGTATGATGCATTTAGGTGGTCAACTTAGACTTTACCGAAGCAAGTGCCAATAGCTGGTGTTATAAGTAAGAATGTGGTTGTTATTTGTCATAAGAATTCCTGGTTTTCCTTCGTGAAAGTTTAGATCATGATTAACAGCTGGCATTATAAATAAGAAAGTGGTTGTTATCATTTTCGAGAATTCAGACCTTGCTTATTTTGACATCGAGGTAAATGGGCGGTAGCGTTGACGACGGGGCATATGAAGGCCTCTGATACCCTAATTTTTTTTGGAGTGAATGCAGAATGAGGGGCCAGGGCTACAATAAACCTAGTAGGCAGTTCAGAATGATTATGACCTAATCAGAGTTACCTTCACCTAACCTAACCTAAGGCACTATATCCTAACCTGGCAGGGGGATGAAAGCTCCCCAAAGTAAGTCGTGACTTCCTACTTTTAGTTTTCTGTAAAAGAAAACCATTGTGCCAGCTTTGTCTGTCCGTCCACACTTTTTTTCTGTCCGCACTTTTTCTGTCTGCCCTCAGATCTTAAAAACCACTGAGGCTAGAGGGCTGCAAATTGGTATGTTGATCATCCACTCCCCAATCATCAAACATACCAAATTGCAGCCCTTTAGCCTCAGTAGTTTTTATTTTATTTAAGGTTAAAGTTAGCCATAATTGTGCTTCTGGCAACGATATAGGATAGGTCACCACCGTTCCGTGGTTGAAGTTTCATGGGCAGCAGCTCATACAGCATTATACTGAGCCCACTGAAAGGTAGATCTATTTTCGGTGGCCTTGATTACACGCTGTACAGAAAACTTGATTGCGCTGAAGTTCCTTCAGCGCATTTTTTACTAGTTTTCTAATGTTTAGTCTGTTGTATGTTTTATGCATTGATGGCCAGTGTTATTGGTGCAAACAAGTTTTTTTTTTGTATTCCAGCATACCATAGTACACAATTAATGGTTTTGTGGTATGTTTTTAAGAAACTAGAGTTTTGGATAAGGGAATAAAAAAAAATGAGAAGCATAGCGGTTTTGTGGTATATTTTTAAGAAACTAGAGTTTTGGATAGGGGAATAAAAAAAAATGAGAAGCATAGCCTATCATAAATTACACATTAAGCAGTTTAAAAGAATTTATAACCAAGACCATGTGTGTTTGTGTGTGGTTAGTAAAGATCATTAAATAGTTGTGAAGCACAAACGTGGAGCGTCAGCAATTTGCAAGGATAAATCCTACCTTAAGATTAGTGACAAATGTAAAGGGGACAGCTGGGCAAGCATATTGTTTATTGATAGAATTTCTGGTATTTCTAAGCAAGAGTTCTCATGATCTATTACCTTGGAAATTGATTTTTCCCATACTTTTAGTGTTGCTGATGAAGGAGGTGGTGGTGTTTATTGTCAGTCAATTATTATTAACCTCATATCTACCCATCATGGTTTGGGACCCTTTGGGAATGCAGGATTTTGGAAATGTTGGGAGAAAGACTGGACTGCCATGTTGTTATGGAATGGTTCTGCGCATGCGCAAGTCATCAGGGAGCCATATGTTTAAGAAGGGACTGGGTAAGGAAACCTATTATAAAATGAACTATACTAACCTAATATACCCTAACCTAACCCAACCTAGCAGGCCATGTTACTTAGTTGGGGCGGCCCCCCGGTAAAGGAAACTCCACTTTTTACCAAAAGCTCCCCTATAACACTGCGCGTGCACGACAGCATTCTAGGATGGTCAACGCACAACTTCTGAGGTTAATTACAGGTTAATTGCAGTGGCTGACAAAAAATAACAGTAAATTCTTAATAAACAACCAAAATACTATAGGAAAAATCAGTTTCCAAAGTAATACGTGATGCAGAGCTCTTGCTTAGTTCTACCTAATTTTTTTATGAAACAATATAGAAAATTCCCCAGGGACTGGTACTAAACATGGTGCAAGTTCTGCAGGGTGCCATATTTAGCACCAGCCCCTTGGGGATGAAAGTAAAAATAGCAACAAAAGATGATAAATTTCTCATATTAGGCTATCTTACGTATACTGCATTATATACGTACATCCTTTTCTTGTCTTCAGTCAGATAATTATATTAATAAACAATATCTTCATACTGCCATCTCCTTTACATTTACCACCTGACCTTGTGTGCAGGGTCTTACCTGACTGGTGGCTTTGCCTTTGTGCTGCTCCACCAACCTGATCTGATCTTAATGGTAGTAATTTATATTTATAGAGTAAAATACAGGGAGTGGAACCCAACCTAACGTGCAGGGTCTTACCTGTTCCAGGGAATGGGCGCATGCTGTGTGTTTGATTTGCCCCATCTGAACATCCCAAGTGGACCTGATGCAGAGAGCCATAAATTGTACCCATTTTAAACTAATTGCTTTTTATTGTAACATCAGTTATTAGCTAAATTTGCATACATTAATTTTGTGATACCACTTTGTTTTTAGAAAGCACAGTTAGGGTGCTGGATATGCATTTTGACAATACAGGCAGTCCCCGGTTTACGATGGGGGTTCCGTTTTTACGTCGTGTCGTAAACCGAAAATCGTCGTAAACCGAAAAATCGTTGAAAATTGTCAAAAATCCTAAGAAAACCTTACTTTAATGCTTTGGCTGTATTAAAAACGATGTAAACTGCATTTTTATTGAGTTTTTCATCAAAAAAGCCTCCAAATTTTTATTATTCTGCCATTTTTTGGCGATATTTCTTCCATCGGATCAGCGTACGACACGTCATAACCCTGGACATGCGTTGTAAACCGGGAAATAATTTCTGATGAATATATTTGAAAAGCGTTGTAACCTCGGAACATCATAAGCCGGACCCGTTGTGAACTGGGGACTGCCTGTATTTGCAAATTGATAACCTGATATGTTGGTTCTTGCGAAATAAGGCTGAGGTTTATCATGCATTGTAACATGTCTTTTAAAACTTTGAATACAACTGTATAAGAATTCTTGTTTTTATTTATAGTTCTTCATTTCCACCTAAAATTTTTGTTTAAACTGTGCTTGTGTGTGTGTGTGAGTGTTATGCATGCAGTATTCATGGATGAGTAGACCTTTTTAACACCTTTCTGACAGTATCTATTGGCATTTACTAAGCACTGTGGTTTGCTTTGAGTTAGACATTGTCCTGACTGTCTTTCGTTTTTGTTCATATGCATATCCAGTGATACGGCATTTCCTTTCTTCGTGTAGCTGAGCAATTGTTTTCATGTGCTTAAACCAATTTTCTTTAATTTTCTGTTTTTTTTATTTTTTTTTATTTTTAGTCTGATGGCACTGTTTAGGACTTTAACTTATTGATTTTGCAAAGCGGTCAAGAATTTTGATTTGTGTAGCAGTGAATTTATCATCAACCCCCCATTTCTCTTACCAAACTTGTGAGCAGTTTTTGTATGAATGCCCACTGGTAGCTTTAGCTCATTTTATAATAGCATATATGCTGTTACTCCTTATAACAGAGGTAAACATTTTCATACCCTAGCAGGTTTTCATACTTGATTTGGAATTGTATACCTCTTACAGACATATTGTAGTTATCAAATTCATAGTTTTGGCACGGCAGGAAAACATGTTACATACTGATACCATTCTGGTAAACTTCAAAGTTTATAGTTCCATGTCTTATAAGGTGAACAATTACGAAAATACTTATTTTAAGTTGGGAGCAAATTCATTCCTGCTTTCTGCTGATTTCTCCTGAATTCGTGTGTGTCGAGTTTATTTTCTATTCTTTCATGTTTAATTATTTATCACCTTCTCTGATAGCTCGTTTCTCTTTACAGGTTGATTTCCCATAGTGGTTTTTTATGAACTCTTGATTTTAGAGGTGTGGGTTTTTAGTTTCATTTTTATTTCAGTCATCGGGGATGAAATCCTGAAAGGGCAGACGCTAGATACGAACTCCCACTTCCTGACAAAGCAGCTCTACAGTCTTGGTGTCAGAGTAGAGAGGGTAAGTTTAAATGGAGTTAGTTAGATTAGCAGTACCAGTAAACAAATGCTAATTGCATGAATTTGGATTGACTCATTTGCATATACTGCACTGTACTGTACATTCCTGTACTGTATTGTATAAGTTTTAATAAGGAAAGGAAAGTCAGGGTCCAGTTTTTTTTTGTATGTATTCTAAGTATAAGGTGTAGTATTTAAACCTGTTTGTGGCTTTTCAGTAAAACAAATCCTCATCACCCATGTTTTATTTTTCTGTTTAAATATAATACAGTAGTTAATGTAAGAATCTTATTTCATACATATTAAGCTTTCGTAATCTTTTAAATTGCAGAAGTAGGAGGGAAAGGTCAGAAAATTTAAGTACAGGTGGTCCCCGGTTTACGACGGGGGTTCCGTTCTTGCGCCGCGTTGTAACCCGAAAATCATCGTAAGCCGGAAAATCGTCGAAAATCGTCAAAAATCATAAGAAAACCTTACTTTTAATGCTCTGGGTGCATTGTAAACGACGTAAACTGCATTATTATTGAGTTTTACAAAAAAAAACCTTCAAATTATGGTTATTCTGCCGTTTTGGGGCCATATTTCTTCCGATCGGATGGAAAGGTCAGAACCCTCGAACATGCATCGTAAGCGGGAAATAATTTCTGATGAATATAACCTCGAACAAGTTATTAAACCGGGGACTGCCTGTACTGGTATTAATTATATATGCCATATGAATCTTTAGCACTTCTGCATTTAGAGATGGTTATCGTTAACTTTCAAGTTATTATTTTCTTAATAAAATGAGTGTAATCAAAATAATTATATCATAATGTTATCACATTTTTGCAACTACAATAATTTTTTTTGCATTGCAGATATCAGTGATTCCTGATGATCTTCAAATTATTGCCAAGGAAGTTAACCAGTTTTCTGAAAAGTATACTTTTGTTCTCACGTCCGGTGGCATTGGCCCTACTCACGATGATATCACCTTCGAAGGTTAGTTTTCTTTGCATGTAGTCCAGGTGATAGTCTCAAATGGAGCTGGTTGTGAATATACAGTATCTTTTACTTGGTGTGAAGACTAAAACTAGAACAGTAATTTCATAATTTTAATAGACAGTCTTTGTTGGTTATTGGTAACCTGATTGAAATTTAACTATAGCCTTGTCGGCTGAGACATGTTTAATTCCTTTGGATAATGGGAAAATGATAGTCACTAGCATATGCCATCACTAGACAAGGGTCAGCTGTAAGTCAACCAGAAAATAGCTGGTGCCAAAAACTGTCCTTGTAATTAATTGCAGTACTCTATAAAATTGAGTACCATAACTTCATTTTAGTCATGAATGAGCCGTAGGTTTATTGTAAAATGTTGTATATAATGTACATAAGGCACCCAGCCGAACCAGTGTTATTCTTCTGACAAGGAGACTGGTTGTTTACTTAATGGGAAGAGCCGTGCTGATTTTAATAATTTTTTCTCAAAATCATTCATTTAAGTTTTTTGTAATGTGAAAATGTATGACCTTGGAGCTTGAATGAAAAACAGTGAGCAGCATTGTAAGTAATACATTACTCTTATAAAAGGCAAAAACCCAGTAAAAAAATCGATGAATTCTGTTTGCCTTCAAGTTTCAATTGTCTTTTTCCACTCTTATGTACATGCATTGGAACTGTCTATTCTATTTAGAAGAAAGAGGAATGTCTGCGGTGTCTTTGTCCACCTGACGTTAGATGGCAGTGCCTTTTTTTTCACTGTAACATATCTTTTTCCAGGTGTGGCAGCAGCGTTTGGGGAGAAAGTTTATCCTCACCCAATGTTAGTTGGTTTTTTAAAAACATATTTCAAAACAGATGACTTATCCTCACCAACAATGAAAATGGCACATGTAAGTTTTTTCTTGCGGACTTGTGATGCTAATGTCTTGATATACACAAAATGGCTTTGACACAACCCATTAACTTTATAGTTGCCTGTCCTGTAGTCAGCAACTCACAGTAACACCAACAAACTAGTTTTGCATCTGGTACACTCATTGCCATTATAGTTAATAGTTTTTACTCTCTTGTATCTTCACGGTTTTTTTTTTATTCATATTCTACCAGTTGAGTTTCTTATACAGTCCTTGGTAATGGTTTTGTATAATTTATCTTTTCCTTAAATATTTACAAGTGAGTTTCCTAATAACATTCCCATTTAGCCAGGCAGACTAATTGAGTAATGTATGATCACTGATTATTATAATGAGAATGTCATGTGCCAATGGGCTTAATGGTGAGGAGGGGTGGCGAAGAAAGTGGTAGTCAAATGTATTAGGTTTAGTGGTAATAAATTCACAAACAAAATTGGCCTCAGTTCTGCGGATTGCATGTGCTCTATGGTGTGTTATCAGCTCTGCATGAGAGAGAGAGAGAGAGAGAGAGAGAGAGAGAGAGAGAGAGAGAGAGAGAGAGAGAGAGAGAGAGAGAGAGAGAGAGAGAGAGAGTATGCAATAGAAAATCTTGCAAATGTGAAATGTAGTGGCATTTAATTTAAAAAATATTCACTACGACAGTATTCAGTACTACTGGTAATCTTGTGGCTGTGTTTTAATTTTCTTGTTACACAGAATTCAGTAGAGATATTGTACACATACATGCACATGGCATACAGTGCAATACCTTTCAACGTTATGATAGTTACCTTCCTGCAGGGGAGTAATGTCATTAGTGCACCTCATTCAGTGCTCTCTAGGCATCCCTTTGGCCCCTTACTGCAACCCCTTTCATTCCTTTTTCTTTGCATCTGCTGATATTCTCTGTCTTCCATCTCTTTCAGTGCTGAATGTCCTCATAGGTCCTAGCGCTTGGTCTTGGGCCTAAATTTTGTGTTCCATTCCATGGTAGCTGCCTGATCATAAATACATTGTTCCGGATGGCTAGGCTGATATGATGAAATTAGAGTGACATATTTTTCTTGTTATTGTCACATTTTTAAGGGTATTTTTTGTCTTTGACTAATGCTTATTATAAAAAAAAATACACCATGAATAATTCGTATTTCTTTGAATTCTGAACAGTCGTTTAGGTTGGTGTATAATTCATTGGTTGTCCAGGGTTATGGTATGATTTTGGGAATGTCCAAGATGTAATGTGGCTATACTACCCTAGTCAGGTTTCCTATATTTTTTAAATAGGTTTCTGTGTCCAACATTCCAGCCATCAAAGGTGTTACCACATGAAGGATGAACTAGCTTTACAGCCAAGGACAGATGATTCTGACCAAGTGGGCACAGATCAGGCCTACAGTAGTATTTATGTTTTGTTTGTAGAAGTTTTGTCTGGAGCATTACCTTGGCAAGAAAAATGGGCTCTGTAAACTTATACGTTTGTTTGAAAAAATTTATTTTGATTCACAAAAATTATATAAGTATTGTATAAAAAGATTAATTTTGTTTTTGAAAAATTATATAAATGTGTTTCACTCGGCTATGTTTTTCACTTTGCTTTATATGGAAATAATTGGCCCAAGCAGAATGTAATCTTGAATATTCAGTAACCAGATTTACAACCATTAGAACTATAATTTAAGATTCAGCTTTATGGAGCAGTTGGCTGATATAACAAGATGGGATTATTAAAATCATGAGGTTCTTAATAGCTTTTGGTAATTTTTGGTTTTATTTCTCCATTTCATGTAGTTTTTTACACTTACAGTTTTATCTATTTATTCATTGATTTTTTAATTTTGTTTCTTTTCTTATAACCAATCCCTTCTTTGTGTATTTCCTATTACAGTCTGACCTCTTAAAACTGACACCCTTGGGACCAGGCCACTGCCGGACCACAGAAAATCCCAGATGACAGAAATCACCCCTTAAAAAACCCGTGTAAACAAAGTCTTGCCAGCTCATTCCTCATATATAGTGCTGTGTTATCAAAAGTAGAACAAAGCTTATGAATAATCACCGTCAATTCATTAGGTTTACTTCCTTAGGCAAATGCTGGCCTGCTCCATATGCATCTCTTTGGAAATGCTTACACCTTAGCTGCGTTGGAACTTAAACCACTTTATAAGCGCACTGTCGAATTCTGATCTCCTGGCACTTCAAACTTTTCTGGCTTTCATTTTCAGCAAAAGCCTGAAAATTTGCTGCTTTTGTTTCTTTAAACTTGCATATTGTGAGAGAGAGAGAGAGAGAGAGAGAGAGAGAGAGAGAGAGAGAGAGAGAGAGAGAGAGAGAGAGAGAGAGAGAGAGAGATAAACTATTGGCCCCAGTTAGGGTGTTACACTGACAGATATCCATTTGCAAAAGTCAAATAATACTGTATAGTTGTATTAAGAATAATGATGATTTCATTAAAACTGTTGTTGTACTTACAGTATGCAATTATGTTTCACAAATTATTATCATATTGTATTATAATTTTTGAACATAGCGATCAGGCACCATTTGCATTCTAGTAAAGTTTACATTCTTGAAATCACCAGCTGATTGCATTTTACTGACATCATCACAACCGTTAGTTGCTAAATGAAATGCATTTTGGAGGTTGATTTTTTTTTGTAAATTATCAGAGCTGGGGTTAAAAATGCAACTTACTCTATTTATAAATGCGGTAAATTAAATGAACTAAAAGTGTGATTTCGCCAATATCGGACGTTGCTTTTGCCTCCTCCAAAACGTTTTGTGGCCTGCACATTATTTGTTGCTTCTGTCACAGCTACAACTGTAAATTTAGCGACATTCTTTCATAATACTTTCCTCTCCATTGCATGAAGGATGAATAAAGATTTAGTTTGTATTTATATATGGAAGTCACAATGGAAAATTAGCAAATTTTTATCAGGTCGACAGCTGTAACGTAACCCTTACTTAATAAACGTGTTAGTTACGGTAACTGTCATCGGCAAATGGCTGTTTCTTGATTCGTTTGTTTATGTCACGATTTGCTGTTGTTTATGCCAATGTTTTGCATGCATTAATAAGTGTTGTTAATTATAAGAAATAGTAATGAATTCTCAGACAAGTCGCAAGGTTGGTAAGCCTGATTTAATGTATGAAGATTCATATTTAACCTAATGAACTTTTGCGTCTAAGCTTATTTATTAGTTAAATGATAACTCAGATAATGTACATTATCAGTGATATCTACCAAAACTGAGACAGGCATAGAAAGCTTAGGCTAATGTAATCTACTGAAAATACATCTTGCACAACACATAATGTATATGATGAGATAATGATTTTGGACGAAACTTCAGTGATTGCATGATACATGAGTATATGTGCAAATTACAGTCTTTTGTATGCTGTATATTTTTTGAGTTTCACAGAATGTTTTTGTTGAAAATAAATTGTGCTTGTGTATTTATGAAGTGAGCTTCAGTTCTGAAATCCGAAAAAATCCAAAAGCTGAGGAAACATGCGGTACTGCCCTTGTAGCCGCTCGGGAACTAATGGTGGCCAATTCAAAAAAGTCCCGGATCATGGGAGTTGCCAGACCACAAAGTGCAGGCCAGTTGGGGGGTTAGGGGTTAGTGCCATCGGTGCACCTCACGTGGTGCACCATAGGCATTACTTGAGGTTCTTTGCGGTGTCCCTTCGGACCCTAGCTGCAACCCCTTTCCATCCTTTTTCTGTGCCCCTGTTCATATTCCTTCTTCCCTCTGACTTTCCACCCTCTCTAACACTTGTTTCACAGTGCAGGAGCAAGGTTTTCCTGCTGCTACACTTTTCAAACCTTCTTACTGTCAATTTCCGTCTCAGCACTGAATGACCCCACAGGTCCCAGTGCTTGGCCTTTGGCCTAAATTTTGTAATCCAATCCACAGAGTGCAGGATTTAAGAGGTCGGACTGTACCTTCTGTTGCTTTTTTCAGATAAACACCATAATATTCTTTAGAGGCTTGAATTTCAGGTCAATGGCCCCTGTGGTGGGCTTGTTCCATATGAATAGGGTTCATTTTCTGAATAATAATAATAATAATAATAATGATAATAATAATAATAATTACTTTCTTGTACAATAGATTCCAGAATCCTCTGTTCTGCATTTTGGTGAGGACAAAAAAAAAGGATTGAAATCCCAGTACCCAATCATCAGCGTGAGAAATGTCACAGTTTTCCCTGGAATCCCTCACTTATTAGAAAGAGCATTTGGCTTGTTAGGAAAGGTAAGTTGGTTTGACTGAAATACAGGTATAATTGTGTTATTTGTTTGTTCAGTTATCTAAGGCAAATGTTTGAAATTAATGCACCGCAAATATTCGTAGAGGTTTCAGGTAAAAGAAAGATCATGAAAATTGAATTAAGGACTGGAAACCTCCTAATGCCCATGAGCCTAATTACAAAATTCATAGGTTTATTGTTGGATACCAAATTATATAAAAATCAAAAATTAAAATGCCTCAAATTTATTCAAGTACAGCAGTCACGTAACATAACAGGGGCATTCTTATGAAACAAACAGTTGCCTTACATACAGAATACTGTACCTTCATAAACAATAATGTTAGAAGAAAATAAAGGTCAATGGTGCTTTAAAGTGATATTTCAACATCATGTAAATGGAAAATGTAGAGAGAGACCCTCCACCTTCAGACTTGGATGCTGCCCTTTCTGTTTTCTGATGCTTTGTGAGGACTAATGTTTTCGCTGATGCCATTGTATATTGGTCAGCATAGCATAAGTAAAGTAAGAGGTTTGATTTTATTGAAAATAAATTATTACAATGTTATTTTATTTATATATATATATTGGTAACTTGTATTGTGTGCATGTTCTTTGATGTCTCTGTTTTGCCTGAGAGAAACTGTCAGTGAGTTTGTGGTTTTTTGTGATGGGATGATAAATTTTGCATTTACAAATATTGAATTCCATTTACAGAAGCTTTTCCACAAGCCTGGTACAGGGTTCCATGTAGGATCAATATATTTGACGACTGACGAAGTTTCTATAGCCTCCATGCTGAATAAAACTGTTAAAACCTTTCCATCAGTGGCTATTGGTTCTTACCCAAAGCTCTTTCACAGGTATGTACTACAGTCATGCTTTTTTCATCATAAATCTGTTGTATACTTGACACTAACCTTATTTTCCATCCATCAATCTCTTTCAGAGCCCCACACTAACAGTTCTTCAAGCTCCAGGCAGCAGGTTATGTATAAAAGTTCCATAATGCCTATGTGGGAAAAAGTCATTCTTTGTGTCTGTTGCCTTGCACACAGCATAAAGTCATGATTTCAGAGAATTTTGGCTCTTTAGACACTTTAATCGTAATTGTTTTTCACTCATAAACTTCCTTTATAGGCTTAGACAAATTTGCTCTTTGTAAAATGTGTATTGCAATGCACTCCCTGAACACCTGAATTAGCCTTTAATCCCACTAGCCCGAACAACTCTCAGTTACCCATCCCACTATAGTGGGAATTTTAACAGCCAGTGTCACCAACGCTGCAGGTGAAATTTTGTCACTTGAGCTACCATAACAAACGGTTGGCAACGCTGACACAGGTGTGCGCCGACAAGCCCCATTTTCGTCAATTGCTTTTTGTTCGTGCTGCTGGAAGGTTGTTTCCTTCTGCAGTGCAAGGTTTTAATCCTATTGCCTGACTTCTCTTTGTATTTTGGACTTCTGGTGAAGACCTGGATTGTATTTAACGGTTTTTCTCCTGGATTTTCTGGATATCTTCGATGTGGAATGTCTTTTGGATTTGGACTCGCTGGTTTTAGTCTCGATTGTTTGTCACGGACTTTTTCACCTTCTACTACCGCACCATCGGCTTTGACGTCAGCCTTGACTGCCCCTATGACAGTAGATGCTGGCGCTCATCGCGGCTTCTTCCTGCAAAGACAGATGAGTACCTTGAGACATGATAGACATTCTGTCAGGTATGTAGGAAGGTTAAATGTGACGTCCAGACTCATTGCGATGAATGTTCCTGTTGGAAGGCACAAGAGAGGGATGATTACATTCGTCATCGCAAGTCTTTGGCTAGTAAGGGTGGCAGATGTTGGTCAGATTCTCGTTGCCTCAAGTGTCTCAGGCTTCTGCTACAGATCAGTTGATGGAATTAGCGGGTTCAAAGGTAGTCAAACAGATAGAGGATAGGATTGCAATTAGTGAACAAAATTCAATAGCTAGTCTTCTTCAACATTTCTCAGATAGCGATAGTAGTAGTGTTAAGATATCTAATCCTTCTTCCTTTTCAGCTCCCCTGCCTGTTCCAGAACCAGCCCTAATGGGTGCTGAGGGTAATGGGAGAACCGCAAGCCTCCGAGTGGGTAGGGTCTGCCGGCCCCCTCGGCGCGGAGCAGGCAGTGAAGGATTCCCCCCCCCAACCCCCTTGTAGTATTGATAAATTTAATGTTGATAATGTTAGGATCAAGATCTAGATGGGATAAAGGAGGATAGGTTTGGGTTTGGTAGTGAGAAGGTATCAATGGTGCAGAGTCGTTGTCTGAACGGGTTCCGGTTTTGGGTTTGAGTGGTTTTTGTGCTCTGGCAAGAGTTTCTCCTTCATCTCTTCTTTTCGATCTGGCTCATTCTCAAGTCAGTGTTTCAGTTACGGTGGGGCAGAATCCTTCTGCTTTTGCTCCTAACTCACTTAATACTGTTTCTAAATCTCCTAATGTAGTTTCCCCCTTCCCTGTGTTTTCTACTCCTCCATCTAGTAAGGTGGATTCTGGTGCGTCCTTTCGGCTTGTAAAGTAATTTGCGGGACCTGCAATTGGATGTGGCCAAATATAAGACGGATTGCTGGGTTTTTCGATGGGTACAGACTTATTGCGAGAGGTTGTTTTTTTTTTCCAAATGTTTTCTCTAACATTAGAGAGTATGTGACACAGTAGTGTCCAGAATTCATGTCGGATATGTTTTCAGGGTTATTGAGGGGGCAGATTCGGTGTACCTTCTTTCCTTTTTGTTCTGTAGTTTTCTTCTGGGTTAACTGTTGCTTCATCTCCTGCTCCCACATTCTGTTACTCCCTTTCAGTGTCTTCTTTGGCCTTTTCTTCTTATGCTCCGGTCTTTCTTGTGGCTTCCACACCTTCCGTTTTCCCTCCTTCTTCGATTTTGGTTTTCCTCCTCAGGTAACTTCTTTTTATGCGTCTGCTATTCCTCTGCCTACTGCCTTTCCTTCCTCAGTACAGTCTTCTCCAGTAGGAGGAGCTTCCGGACAGGCGAAAACCTAGTTTCGGCAGATCTTGGCCTCAGGGGTCTCATGTTCCATCCCTTCGGGTATGTGCAACCCCTTGCTTCCGCTTCATGCGGCTGTTCCGGAAGTATCTGGTATTTCACAGGGTTTTCATGTTGATCCAGTTCGGGTTTGCGCTCCGCGGTTTTGGCAGGGCGTGTGGTACCTTCTTTGAGTGGTCGGCGACTTTCATCGCCTGCATTTTCCGTGGTGGTAACTCAGGGTAGCTTCTACCTCTTTCATTCTCCCTCCTTCTTCATCTTCTTCCGTCCCTCCGTAAGCGGTTTCGTTTGCGCATCCTCCCCCAAGATTTAACAAATGTGGGTTTGGCTACTCTCACTTGTCTTCCCCTCGGTAATAATGGGGAATCGGCTCTGGGTTTTTATCGGTTCAACCTTCTCTTCCCAGCAGGTCCAGCTATGCGGATTCAGCTCTGGGTACCCGATTAGGTGTGGGTGTGCAGCACTCTGGTTAGGTTGGTCCACTTGTGGACTCTTCATCGTTGTCTAGGGCTTCGTTCAGTGCCTCCTCCTTTGTCGGTCTTAGACCGTTCGGACATTGTGGAACAGGATTCTTATCCGTAGGTGCAGGAGATTCTGGCGGACTTAGGATGTCCTCTTGCCAGCAGTAACAATTACGGACACATGCTCGAGTATGTTATTTCTTTGTACCCTCAAACAAGAGCTCTGGTCCTCACGATTTAGTCAATTCAGTTTTTTTTTTTTTTTGAGGTTTTTTTTATAACACTATGCCAGCTCCTGCCTCTTTTTCGTGTTGGCTGGTTGGTTTGATCGGGTTAGCCAGGCTTTGGAGGAGCCGGACATTCACTTAGCATCAGTAGTGGCTTCTAATAGACCTAATAGACAGCACTCTCCTCTTCTCTCTCCAAGTAGGACGATTTATGCAGTTCGAGGTAATCCTTCAGCAGGTTTCAGGTTGCCCCTCAACGAATCTGTTGAGGCAATCCTGTTTAAGTCTCCGGCATCATCTCGGCTTGTAGGGACTTCTCTTAGGGAAACAGGTGCTTGGAGTATGTGTTGCGCAATCAGACTGAGGCTCTTGCGTATTCTTTCTGGATGCGGTTGAATTATTGTAATGTGGGCTCTAAAGAGTGACGGCTATGTCCCTTCGGATCCGTGGCTGTTGGCAGCCTAATAAATTTATCTTGAGGGGTCTGGCTCACCAGGCAAAAGCTTTGGCTTCGTCTACGAAATTTGGACCAGGAAAGTTGAAATTTCAGTATCCGGACGTTCATAAGAGGGATTGCTTAGAACACCATTAGCCTTAGCTAATTCTTGTTCAAGGATGATGACGTAGCCAGTATGATGAACATGGTTGCTTCTAACTCATGTCTCCGGTGTCGGCAATTATGCATCGTCGAGGATACAGAGTGTTGAGGTATCTAGACGATTGTTTGATCCTTGCCTCCTCTCTAGAGGAGCTAGTAAGAGCGAGGGAATTCTATGGAATTCTTAACATATTCAGGTAAGAGGATTCTCTCTCTTCCTCTGAGGGTTTTCACAACCCTAGAGAGAATCCAGTCGGTCCTTTAACAGATAGAAGGGTTCCTGTCCAGCAGGGAATGGCCAGTACCAGCTTGGAGAAGCCTCTTAGGGAGAATGTCTCTCTCTCTCTCTCTCTTGTAACTCCAGGGTCTCGTGTCCGGATGCTCTCTCTCTTCAGGTATGTCTCAGGAATCGCTGGGACTTCCACAACGAAAACTCAGTTATAGTCGGGAGCAATTCTTGCCTGTTGGATTGTTTATGGTAGTCAGAAGTGTATCTGACAGGGGAAAGGTCTATCGACTCCCTTCTTCCTGACGTTCATCTGTACACAGATGCCTCAGATCAAGGTTGGGAAACAGCCTTGGAGGAATCCAGGCCTCGGAAACAAGAGGAATCAATAAATCTTCGGGAAAATCAATGCTGTAAAGGAAGCTCTCAGTTGTTTTCAATCTTAGTGCACAACAGAGTAGTGGCTATGTTTAGCAACAGCGTAATTGCAGTGCCGTATCTGAAGAACTTGGAGGGGGAACAGGCTCAACAGAACTCGATTCTATAGCACAGAGAGCCCTGAGAGGGTGCGAAGAACAAAAAGTATCTCTTCTTCCCCAGTTTATATCTGGAGTCTCAAAGTACGGGCAGATTCGCTAAGTCGCTCCCATCAGGTATTGGGGGGTCAGGTATTTGGGGAGAGTGGACTTTGACTCGGGAAGTAATATGTCAGGTTCTCCGGAAGTGGCCAGCAACTGTCGACTTATTCGCGACTTGATTAAACCATCGTCTTCCGGATTATTTCTCTCTAATGGTGGTCCCCATGTTGATATTCACTGAGGTTGAAATCACATGCAGGTGTACGCCTTTCCTCCATCCAGTCTCATTCATCAGGTAATAGGGAGGTTGCGGGAGAGTGTCAGGACGACCTTGACTCTAATAGCTCCCTGCTCGCCATAACACACTTGGTTTCCGGAACTCCTAGAGCTCCCTACAGAAGTTCCAAGGTCCCTACCCATGCAAAACTTCTTCTCAGACGACCGTATTCTTACTATTATTATCCAAACCCTCGCGTGCTGGACCTAGTTGCAGGGTGACTGTAGAGATTGCCGCTAGACAGTCCAGACTCCCTAAAGCTGTGTCTAAATAGTTTTCTTTTAGATTGAGTAAGTCAACCAGTAAGCCTTACCAGGTTCAGCAAGAAATGGTATAGAAGTTAGTGTTGTAAGGAAGGTCATTCTACCTCTAGACCTTCCATAGCCAAAATAGCGGATTTTCTTTTATTCCTCCGGAAAGCAAAGAGTCTTTCGTATTAGGCTATTGCTGACTGCCGCTCAACGATTAGCGGTACATTTAGTTTCCACATTCCGAAAGTTTCAAGTAGTAAGATAATCGATGATTAAGTTCTTTTAAGATTGAACGTCCTGTTTTGCCGACTCGGGCCCCCTTTGTCTGACTTATTGGAAGTACTTCAATATTTTCTTGCTTTCCCCTGCCTTTAAACCTATTGAAGCTATAACATTAAGACACTGACTAAGAAGTTGCCTTTTCTTACGGTTTTAGCTTCAGCTAAAGGGTTGGGCGAGTTTCAGGCAGTTTCTAGGTTGGGTTCCTATGTGAGAAATGATACATATTTGTCTATCTTCTGGAATTTGTGGTGAAGACAGAGTTGGAGGTTAAAACTCTGCCTCCTTCGTTTAAAGTTCTTTATCTGCAAGTGTTCATTACCGGCGATCCAGCGGAGATATCTTTATGTCCGGTGCGAGCATTAAAGTCTATTTATCAAAGGTTGCAGAACTCTGTCTGCTTCTGCACACACTTGTCTCCGTGAATCCTTCCCTGCCGCTGTCAGAGAATGCGATTAGTTACTTTCGGAGGGAGGAGATTTCCCAGGCTTCTCAGGGTTCTTCTTCATCGTCTTCAGCTCTGTATTTTCCCGACCGCAGAGTATTCGGAGTATGTCCAATTCATCTTCCTTTCCCAGGAATTATTTACTGCCGTCTATTCTGGAAGCAGCTACTTGGAAGTCTGTCTCAGTGTTTGCTTACTTTACTTAGAGACGTTCGATTTGCCTCACAGCGTTTAGTGGCGAAGTCTATTATCTAGGGTGCGTTCATTTAGCTGAGGTAGTATCCGCTTAATGCGGAGGTTCAGAGGGTTATTCTCGTAGTCCACATGTAGCGGCAAAGTCTATTTTCTAGGGTGCGCTCATTTAGCTGAGGTGGTATTCGCTTTGTGCGCAGGTTCGGAGGGTTATTCTCTTAGTCCACGTTAGCAGTGAAGTCTATTATCTAGGGGCGTTTATTTAGCTGATGCGGTATTCGCTTAGTGAGGAGATTCTTAGGTTAACCAGATAGAGGAATTCCTTTTAGTTTGTAGAATTCTTAGGCAACAGTGATAGTATAATCACATGAACTTAGGTTCAGTACGTTTTAAGTATCTTAGTCTTTGATAGTTTCCCTACGAGAGTCAAAGGGGGAACTCTAGTAGGCTAGGCTATTTTGTCGGCACCGAGATACTTCTTCGCTCGTCGATCATCGGGCCTTATCCGGAGGATCAGCGGCTCGACACACAGCATTTTCCCTTCATACATGAGAGGCTATGAATAGCCACATGGGAGGTCACCGTACTCCTCCATACATGAGAGGTTCTGAAGAACCACATGGGAGGTTGACAGACTGAGACAGTATGGACCTGACAGGCGATCAAAGTACTCTCCAGCATGTCTCATAACCAAAAGCAACGATTGATAAGGTGAGTGCATAACTAGATAGGTATCCTATGGAGAGCAAAAGTTAAGTATACCTTAGTTTTACCAGACCACTGAGCTGATTAACAGCTCAGATTGGTGAGCTGCCATCTCTGCAGTTGTGAAAGGGGGTGGGCCACAAACATAGATGGTTCTCCTGGAGGGACAGCGGCTTTGCACTCTGCCTCATTCTCCTCCATACATGAGAGGTTCTGAGGAGCCACATGGGAGGTCGATGGCCTGAGAGTACCGACCTGACTGTCGATCAAAGTACTCTCCAATATGTCTTCACTAAAACCATTGCTTGATATGGTGAGTGTATGGCTAAACGGATATCTTATCCAGAGCAGATTGGTGAGCTACCATCTCTGCGGTTGTCAAAGGGGCGTGCAATAGAATTGATCCCTCCCCCTCTAAATGTTGTTAATCGGGCTAATTCAGGTGTTCAGGGAGTGTATTGCAATATGAAGTTTTCATAATAAAACTAATATTGTAATACTTACCTGAACACCTGAATGATTCCCACCCTCCTTTCCCCACATCAATTTTGACCTTGAATAAAGCAATTGACGAAAATGGGGCGTGTCGGCGCACACCTGTGTCAGCATTGCCAACCGTTTGTTATGGTAGCTCAAGTGACAAGATTTTACCTGCAGCATTGGTAACGCTGGCTGTTAAAATTCCCACTATCGTGGGATGGGTAATTGAGAGTTGTTCGGGCTAGTAGGATTAAAGGCTAATTCAGGTGTTCAGGTAAGTATTACAATATTAGTTTTATTAAGAAAACTTCATATTTATGTTTTGGTTCCTTTCCATTTCTTCCATGAATAATGATGGGGGTAGACAATAAAGAAGAGTTATTAACAATTATATGGGGTTGTCTCAAACTACCATATGAAGCCACCATCATTATCGGGATAACAGTACAATGGGCTTGACAATTTCAGACAGAAGTGTAAGGGTCTCTAAGGCAAAGGTTTTCATGTAGAAAACATGGAATTAAAACTTTGAATTTATTTAGACAAAAAATTTGATATTAAAGTCATATTGTTAATCACAATAGATAAAAGAATGTGTGGAGGAAGGTAGAAATGGAGACAATGAAGTATTCAGTACTTCTTGCTTAATCAGTAATTAGGTTTTTAAGAAGTTTAATCCTCTTATATTTTGAACAGGATATCATTATCTTTTTTGTTGTCTAATAGCAAATAGAATTTAACCCAGCAGTCTGGTTAAATCACCTTAAAATTCCTTGACTCTTGTACCGTACAGTAACAGATAATTAAATGACTGAAGTGTCAGTGATATCTCTGTAACAATCTGTTCAGTTACAAGTTTAGTAAGTTAAATATGAAACAGTTTTGAGACCAATAAAGTTGTGGAAAACTGCTAATCACAATACTATTTCTTCACAGCTACTACAGGACAAAAATAACCTTGGAATCTTTAAATGCCGAGGATATTGCTCAAGCTTCGCAACATTTTAAAAGCCAGTTGGAAGAAGGTAAATTTACGACAGCTTGTACTTGAGAAAATAAATATCTAGAATATAGAAAAATTATGTCAAGTAAATGAATATCTAGGATATAGAAAAATTATGTCAATAAAATATAAAAAATTATGTCAATAAAATGAGGTTTCTACATCACTATCATAACATTATTCAAGTTGCTGTGCTCCTAAAAAGGGATATATTCTCTATAAAGCTCATCTGTAATAAAAAGTACATAATTTTTATGAAAATGTAATCTGAAACATATGGAAAAATATCAAAGAAATTGGGATCCACTGAAAGAGAAATCTGATTTTATTAGATCTTCTACTTTAAATTGGAATTATAAATGTAAAAAACACAAAAAAAGGGGGAAGGGTCAGGGGTTGTTGCAGAAGTACACTGAAGTGTCATTTTTTAAGTGTGACATTAGTCTATGATGTTTAAAAAGAAAAAGCAGGAAGCAGTACTTGCTATAGAGAAAATGATCATATCTGCTGTTTTATTGGAAACTGAGTTGAAACCCACTGAGTTGCATGAATCTGTATATTTTTCTGAACCTGTTGAAGTTGCGTGCTAAGGTTTTGGTCTCTCTGTTTTTCTAGTCATTTGTCCCTGCCAGAAAATGCCCCGTACAGTGCACCTCATACGGTGCAATGTAGGCATTACTTAAGGGTCTTTGCAGCGTTCCTTTGGCCCTTAGCTGCAACTGCTTTCATTCCTTTTACTGTACCTCCGTTTATATTTTTTTTCTTCCATCTAACTGACCACCCTCTCCTAATAATTGATGCATAATGCAACTACGAGGTTTTCCTCCTGTTACACCTTTCAAACCTTTTACTGTCAATTTCCATTTCAGTGCTGAATGACCTTAGTTGCCCCAGTGCTTGGCATGTATGCCTAAAATCTATCAATCAATCAATCAAACCTGTCAGAAAATTGACTAAATATGCATAACAGATAACATAGCCAGTGGAGACATTGTACTCAGTGGTGTAAATGTGCTTCATGTACCAAATATAGCCAAATAATTAGATATACCAAATGTACCCAATTATGGAAACATATCCAGCTCAGCATTAAACTAGTAGACCAAATGGATAAAATTTATATTTGGGAAAGCCATGCTAAATGTACAAAAGTACAGAATGTACCTTTAGATAAAATGGACCAGTATACCAAATGTGTTTTATAAATAAAATGTACCCATGGGCAAAAAACTCAAGTAATCTCATTCCTCTATAATTTCCACAATATAGCACATTGCATTTTCATTTTATGTCACTATTATAAAGCTCTTTCCAACCCTTCTGGTTTTATATCTTCCTCTGTCATATCACATACAGTATTCTGGTAAGCTCTTGAATTTTTCTTAAGAGCCTGTGGTATGTGTTGTTGGTCACACTGTCATGTCAACATCCTCCTGTTCATAGTCGATTTCTTCATTTAAGAAAAATTAAGAAACTGTCTCGATCATTCCCATATCCCATATCCTTATTTTTTCTCCACAGGTTCTAATGCCATCAGTGCACCTCATGCATTACACTGTAGGCATTACTTAAGGTTCTTCGCAGTGTCCCTCCGGGCCCTAGCCACAACCCCATTCATTCTTTTTGCTGTGCCTTTGTTTATATTTTCTCTCTTCCATCTTACTTTCCACCGTCTCTTAATAATTATTGTTTCATAATGAAATTGCAAAGGTTTCCTCCTATTACACCTTTAAACCTTGTTACTAGTTTCCCCCGTCAGCACTGAATGACCTCATAGTTCCCAGCACTTGGCCTATGGCCAAAAATTTATATTCCAATCCGTATCCTTATTTTCAATTTGAATTTCTCCTTTGTCATCTGTAATGTAGACACTCAAAACCAAAATGACCGAGTTCTGTTCCTATGAATAGGTTGTTTAGCAAATTGGGTGAAAGGTGAGGCTCTGCCCTTTACCAGTATTTCATGCATACTCTTACCATTTCACCATTTATAACATTATTATTTACTTTTACATATTTAGAAGGAAGTGCACTGTATATGGTAATAAACGGGATAGAGGAAATCAGATTAAATATACATTTCTTAGGGTTGCATGCTGGAAATATGGATAATCATTTTTATTTATTATGAATAGAGGAATGGTCTAAAGGGAATTCTTAACTTTTTAACATTGTTGTAATTTGGATAGATCTTAAATATTACATAGCACGGAAATGCAAATCGGCAGAAATTATGTACGAGAACTGATGCACAAGGAAAATGAAAGGAGAAACCATAAGGGATTCAGATTAATATTGCAGTCACTGATCCTTCAAAGTGTGTGGTAGTGCTTCAGGGTCATCAGCGTCATCAACAGAGTTATCAGCAGGGTTATCATGAGCTGCAGAGGGCCCAGTTAAGGGAGATGACAATGAGGAAATTGAAGGACCATTAAGCCCTTCATTGGCTGAGCTGGTAGAGCTTCGGGCTGTCACTCGATGGGCCGGAGTTCAAATCCCCCGGCCGGCTGATGAAGAGTTAGAGGAATTTATTTCTGGTGATAGAAATTCATTTCTCGCTATTATGTGGTTCGGAATCCACAATAAGCTGTAGGTCCCGTTGCTAAGTAACCAATTGGTTCTTAGCCACGTAAAATAAGTCTAATCCTTCGGGCCAGCCCTAGGAGAGCTGTTAATCAGCTCAGTGGTCTGGTAAAACTAAGGTATACTTAACTTTGAAGGACTATTAGGGGTAGGGGTCCTTGGGCTAGCTTTTAAGAAGACTCCCATTAGTGTAGTCTGGTTTATAATTTTCTCTGTTTATTGGTATGGAGCAAAATATTTATGAAAGTCAAAATCAGCTTGCACTCATAAAAGCCCATTTAATCTTAATAGCCAAATATATTCCCATTTTTTCCTGCAGCTTTAGTTGTTTACAAGACTCTGAGAAAAGTTGGGAGATTCAAATGTGCTTGAATGTACCTACATAGGTTTTTCTTCTTTTGCTTCTTCTCTGTGTCTAAAAGCTAACGAAGGGGCTTTGTAATAGTTACAAACCTCATTTTCTTTCATTTAATAAAATGGTTGATAACTTTTGATCAATTTTGTTGATATTTGTGAAGTTTCTTATGTTGTCTTTTGATGTTTGTCGTCAGTGTAGATATCCGAGAATCTTGTACAGACACTACCCTACTTATGAACATTCAGAGATATGAATGAAGGTGATCATAAATTAGAATTATGTTTGGAGCACTCCCCTTCGCCACCCATAAGTTCAAACTTTGTTCTGTGCACCTATTCTGCTTAGTTACAATTAAAGTACTGTACACTATAAAATACAGTACTGTATGTACAGTGTACAGTGCTGTATTGTTTTAGGATGAAAAACATATAGTACTGTATTGACTTTATATCGTACTGTACTTAAATAGGCTGAAGACCAACTTACGTACAATTCAAGATATGAACGACCTTTTTGGAACGTGACTCATTCATAAGAAGGGTAGTATCTGTATATAATGTTCAGATTTCTCCAGTTTTTAAAGGTCTGGAAGTGTATTTTTGATTTGGATATATGCAGTTAATTGTGTTTACTTTAAAGACATTTATTTACATTACTCTTTTTTTCCAATGTTTAGGTATGGTGATTGACTACAGCGAGGATACCATTACCTCTCCATGGGAATTTATCAATAAATTGATGGAATCTTCCGTGCCCTTAAGAAGTACAATTCAAGAAGCAATTAAAGTCATTACAGAGTGTTTTACAAAATACAAGTAAGTACTGTATTTGCATGTGCAAGTTTTAAGGTACCCTTCCAGTTGTGACTGATGGGTCCACATGTTATACAGACTGTATTTTACCCATGCTGAACTTCTTGATTGTGTATTCAGTAGCTAAGAGAACTGTTAAGCCCCTCTGGGTTAGGATCAAGCACTAAAAGAATAACTTTTGCTCCATTCGTCACAAACGTCATTGTAGCCTTGGTCATCGTGTATATTTATTGCAGCTCATTGCTGATTTGATCTTTACTCTGGATGAAGTCCTTATATTGACTTTGTACTTACAGTAAACCCCTGTATTCGCGTTCTCATGGTTCGTGGACTCACGCATTCGCGGGTTTCTCTGTGGAACATATCTAGCCATTATTTGCGGAAAATTCGCCCATTCGCGGTATTTTTCACTGAGAAATATTCACTAATTACTGTATTTTCATATAATTTTCATAAATAAATGCACTTTTTGTGATAAAACTATTAAAATACTCAGGTAAAAAGCTTGGTTTAAGCTATCAAAATGGGCAGTTCTAAGTGTTTTTAGAGGGGTTTTAAGCATTCGTGGATTTGAGCTATTCACGGGGGTGTGTGGGACGCATCCCCCGCGAATATGAGGGGTTCACTGTATTTTTATTGAGAGAATAAGGAGCGTTTTGGCAAAGCTCAGTGAAACACTTGTTGATGTATAACAAGCGAGAGAGGTGACATCTATAAGTCAAGAATGCCACATCATTATAACATCGCAGCTTGAATATCCTTTTAGGGAATTTAGTCAAATTTAATCCTAAATTTTTAATTGTACATTTATTACTTTTATGAAAAACCAAATGGCAAATAATTTATATATGTATACAGTGAGCTTGTTTTTCATTCTTTTGCCTAAACTAGGTCTTAAAAAATTACTTGTGGATATGCAGCAGTAACTGTTTTCTTGACTGAGTTTGTTAGCTGTTTGCTCTGAAAGAAAATGTGCAATCTTTTACTGTCTTTATGCACCTGTACTTGGCAAACTTTATATTGTGCTAATGGAAATGAGGTCTGACAGTATTCTGCCTAAATTTTGTGTAATTTATTAAAATGTACAGTACTATTATTATAAGTATGTGATAAAGAAACTTAGTATGACCATAGTAATCTCTAACTAAATATAAGAGTTTGGATAATTGTAAATGAATCGGCATCAGAAAGGTTTTTTCAACGGCTTATCTTGTATAGGTTCTCTTAAGTTGGAATTTAGTGAAAGACTAAAAAAGGCAGTGATGACCCAGTAACTCGATGGAGGAGACCTTGATGATGCATTTTTCTTGTATAAGGGACATTATGGCTCTGATGTGGTTTTGGCAGGATGTCATCAGCCTCTGGAATGTAGCTCGTGAATTCTGGAGGTTGAATGTGGAGTAGTAGAAGGTGTGATGATTGCTGTATTCTGGATATTTTTGCTGTGGACTGAGACTTGGAAGCAACCTTATTAGGTTGAGCTTGGAGATGATTCATGCCCCATGTAGGGTGGGGGTGATGTCTGCCACGTTGGGCAGGGGATAGTGATTTGGCTGTTTATGGAGGTTGAGGCACCTTTTGTCTTTATAAGGGTGCACAATCCATATTGCATCTTGATATTGTGTAGTCATGATGCCCAGGTGACGAAGGCCTTCTGGCAAAGGCCTTTGTAGTGAGTAGTTTTTCAGATGTCAGTTGGCGGAACTTGGAGTGGATTGGGATGCTGTGTTTTGTGGGCACTTTGGTAGGCTGACATAGTACCAGTCAGAAGACATCAGGAAACTCCTTAGTATGTAGGTGGTGTAGGACCAAGGGTCCTACCAAAGAGATGGGTGGCTGCTTGGGGCCTGTGGAAAGAGTGGATGTTGGAAGTGGGACAGGTCCAGGAGATGCATTGAGTGACTTCCACTGGCAACCCATAATGTCTGAGTAAGCCGGTTTCTAGTAGGGATACCTGGATGTCAGCTATAATAAACTCTTACCTGTATTTTCTTTCTGTTAGTTAGAGCATGAGGTTCTGATAGCCATAATGATATGGGGCTGCTGTTGGTGGCCACTTTGTGCAGCACGGGGTCATCTTTAGATGCGTATAATATGGACCTGAAGGCACCCGTGTCCACCAGGAACTTCTTACTGGAGATACTGTTTGCTACTCATAATCTGGTGGGGTTGACATCTGTTGGTGTTATGGCGGCCACTGTTAATTTTTTGGTTGGCTGTCCTGCGTGATTATTTTCTTTGCCAGTCACATGTGGCGCAGTCATGAGTTGCTCTCCTCATAGATTTTGGCTGCTATATCTAATGTTCAGGCTTACCTGCTACAAGCACCTTTCTTTATATTCTATAGGTTTTAGACTATACCTTGTTGAAATCTGTAAGCTACTAGAAACTTGGTTCTGACTCCTTTCAGTCTGCAAGTGCTCTGCTTTACCCCACAGGCCTACACAACATCTTGAGACGTTCGGTATTTCTGCTTTCCATCTAAATAATGATTTGTGCTTTGTGTACAATATTTACTTTAAGGTTCAGAGGATGCATGCCTAGTAAGACTATGTAATTCCTCTTCTGTCTGTCAGAGAACAGATTGTTGGTCCTAGGAACATTCAAAGACATTAAATATAGGCATACAGTATATGTGTGATTGTTAAAAAAATTTTCATATTAAAACTGTTTTAATTGTTCATTGACATTTATTTATGAGAGCCTAGATAAATTTGAAAAGTGATGATATTGATATTTCATGAAATATCCATAATAAGGGGGGCTTAAGACTCAAAAGAATATGTAAACGTTCTTGCAAATTCCAAATAAAGGATGACATTATTTTCATCTTGTGTAGAACCTGTATTTTAAACTTTTGAGTGAGTGTTTTTGCTGTTTTGTAAAAATAAAAAATAAATAAACATTATTGTACAGATGACATTATTATTATTATTATTATTATTATTATTATTATTATTATTATTATTATTATTATTATTATTGGTTGTATTGAATATTATTGCTGCTTCAGCTGCATTTATTTTGTAGAAGACTTTTCTATTTTCCTTATGCGGACTTCTCTGCAGTGGAGGTGCGTGCTAACAGCTCGCCTATATCTGTCATTTCATGGGGAAAAGTCAAAATCTGGATTCTGCTTCTTTATATATTCTATACAGTTGGTTCTATACAATTGTTGCTGCGTTTGACAGACTCTTCTGTCATTCTCCAGCGGGGAGCTAGTAGAGGACTGGCAGATTGCATAGGTCCTTCTGAATTTATACACGGGCACAGAGGGCACATGTATAGACAGAAGGATGGCGTTGCGATGGGCTCTCCATTGGGTGTCCTCTTTGCAAATTTTTACATGGGCACCGTAGAAGAGCATGTCTTGAGAGAATCCAGCGGCGAAGAAATATGCCCGATATAACGACGTCTTCGTTCAAGCAGACAACGAGGAGGAGGTTGAAGTCGTCTGACCTTCCAACAATGTAGTGTGTTGAACTACACTGTCGAGTTCAGCACAGACGACTGGCTCCCCTTCCTCAGCGTTATGGTCACAAAGACGGAGTGGAACTTGAAGACATCAGTCTACTCTAGATCCACCGATTTGGGACTTTGCTTGAATGGGGATAGCGAGTGCCCTGCTAGGTTTAAGAACATGACAGTCAGGACCTTCATTAAAAGGGCCCTCTCCCACTGCTCCACCTGGCAGGACACCAATAAGGAAACGTGCTGCACAAATGTTGGTGAACAATGGTTTCACCAACAAACTCATCAACAAAGAAATTCAAACTGGCCTGGAAAATGGTACAACGGTGAGAACACACAACCTGCCCCCAAGATGACATAAAGATCTATTATAAGGCCGGATGCATCCCCAGTACCGTGAAGAACTCCATGAAGAAAATCGTCATGGAAAACGTCACCCGACCCGAAGACAGTAAGAGAATAAATCTTATAATTTATTATAAGAACCGCCGCACCCGTGATCTGGTGATGAAAAATAACCCTCTCCGCCAACAAGAGAACCCCTCAAGCAGAAGAACGTGGTCTACCAATTTGTATGTCCTGTCCGAGGATGCCCGGCGCTTATATTGGAATGACCACGATGCGTCTGTCAAAAGGATCTCCTGCCACGCCCAGGAGGGTGCCATCATGAACCACGCCCGTGCTACTCACAATATTTCCATCTCCGCGACAGTATTATACAAAATATAAGTATAATTGGGAGAGCCGCTGACCCTTCTGCGCCTGCTAGAGGCGCTCCTCATTGCCGAGAAAACCAACAATGAATAAGGAGGCATCGCTCCTACCCACGAATTTAAGAAGAATAATGCAGAACACCCACCAAATCCAACGAATACCTGAAAACAACAACCCTGAGAATGGAGATGCCCCTGATGAATCGAGACAAATACGACAGAAAGAGTAGATAATGACATCATTCATCCGCAGCCCAATAGCAGCCAAACTACCGATGATGTCAGCCAGCATGACATCACGCAAGCGGAGGGCAATGGGGCGCTGGAATGAATGACATTCCCAGGTTTAAGATCTGTCAGGATCGAGCTTCGCCGCAGAAATTTGGCTTGAAGTTCGTTGACTGCAACCAATCAGAATTCGCCATCCATGACCCCGCTGAAGCCCGTGTATAAATTCAGAAGGAATGCAATCTGCCAGTCCTCTACTAGCTCCCGCTGGAGAATGACAGAAGAGTCTGTCGAAATTGCAACAATTGTATAGAACCAACTGTATAGAATATATAAAGAAGCAGATTCCAGATTTTGACTGTTCCCCCATGAAATGACAGATAGCGGCGCTGTTAGCACGCACCTCCACTGAAGAGAAGTTAATAAGGAAACTAGAAAAAGTCTTCTACAAAATAAATGCAGCTGAAGCAGCAATAAAATTCAATAGAATCTGTTTAAAAGAGGGTCTGCTGCCAAATTATTATTATTATTATTATTATTCAAAAGATGAATCCTATTCATATGGAACAAGCCCACCACAGGGGCCATTGATTTGAAATTTAAGCATCCAAAGCATATGGCATTCATTTAAATGAAGTAACAGAAGGTAATAGGAAATTCAGGAAGAGATTAGTTATTAGAAAAGAAAAAAAATGAACAAATTATTAAATAAATAGATAGAAACATGAGTAGAATATTACAATACAAGGAGGAGTCTTGAGGGTAACAATGCCTTGCATCTTCACTTGACCTTTTGAGATTCCAATTGCACAGCAACCTCAGGGAGACTGTTGCACAATCCAACTGTGCGAGGAATAAAGTGCCTCTGGAACTGAGAAGTTCGAAAGCGAGGCACATTTATTAATCAAGGTTCATTTATTTCAATCCTGGATTCAGACCTTAATATGTTTTCGTTTTCTCTATTTTTGTTTCATCTTCCACGTGCAGACCAGAGGAGGTGTGTGTGTGTTACAACGGAGGAAAAGACTGCTTAGCTGTGCTTCACCTGGTGTATGCTGTCATGCACATGCAACATCCGAATTCCAAGCTACAGGCTGTGTACATCACTGAAGTAAATGCATTTCCTCAGGTTACAGAGTTTGTTCAGCATTCCATTAATAGGTAAGTGTTTTAATGTCAGTATTTTATTTACTTTTGTTGTATTTTAATTCTTAGAAATGTTCAAGTTTATAAGTGATTAACATGCAGAGATTATACTTCAGGGCAGTAGAATATTTTGTGTTCAGGGTTGAAAGAACTTTATAACTGTACAAATGTTCTACATATGAAAGATTTGGAGTTCATAAATTTCAAAAAGCATTGCCTTTTGTGGCATTTTAGAATATCTACACCTTGATAATGTAGTACTGAAAATTTTGTGTTTAATGCAGACCTGTGTATTAATAGGCTTAGTGACTAATCATTGGTTACTCCTTTCTTTACATTATTGATATACCCCTCTTGTTCCTAATTTTCTTAGTCCTTCCCACTGAATTGTATAGGTTATTTTGAAGCTTCTCACCTTTCTGTATTCAAATATTATGGTAGGTGAGAAGAAATGTAGAACAGTTATTAGGCATTTGCCTAACACGGTGACTGGCATAAGCCTAGGCTGTCATTTCTTGTATTCTTTCGTAGTGTTCATATACGATACTGTAATTTAGGCCTTTTAGAGGTAATATTACATCATTATAAGGCGGTATGGCATATGAGAGATTTATCTCTAGAGCATAAAGATATCTCAAAGGAACTTGAGTTATTAGTCATACAATAGGAATAAATATAATCATGTGAATGTCTTTCTGGGTAGTTTAAAGAATATTTTTCCCTCCTCTTAATCAAACAGTTTCTGGTACTGTGATCTCAAGCCTTTGAAGGATATGTGACAATGTTTATTTTTGTTGCAAATGTGTGTTAAATCTGGAAAGAAACCATTCACATTCACCTTGGCATTTGACAGATGCAACTGTCTTACTGGTTTGAGACTGAGGAGGCCAGATGTGTGGCTCATGATCAGATTCAGCATTAAAAAGTTTGTCTATTTCACAATGAAAGATTCAGAATCTGCACTGGGGTGTTCAAGTTCTCTCCTGACATATTTGTAAGAGTGAACCTTCTTTTTAGCTTTTCCTGCAAAGTGCAGTGAAGATTCAGGCAAGTGACTCATCAACTAGAGCCAACGGAATTTTTGAGTATGCAGTAAATATAAACATAAGCTTCCTCCAGTACTAGAATTTTCCCATGCTTGGACTGTGCATAAAATATGTCTGTACACACTTGTACTATTTAAAAAAAAAAAAAATATGTATAAACTGCAGAGTACTCCTGAAATCATGAACAACTTACAGTGGAACTTGTAAGAATTAAAGTTCCAAATTACATGATTTATACAGACGAATCCAATCTTCGTCAGGTGTGGGGTTGGCTGAAATATTGTCAGATGAAAGTAGCCAGTTTATTTACCTAAAAATGCATCTGTATTCACAACATAGTTGTCTGCAATGTCAGCCAGGAGGATTAGTGAAAATATACTACTGCAGATATATTTAGTTTTCGGTGACGAAATGCTTTGCAAGCTCTTCAAAGAATTGTCCTAAAAATGCTATTGTTCCACAAATTAAGTTTTCATCCTAAACGAACCTGTTCTGATGAGTTCCAATAAGATTTGTTACTGTCTCTGAAACCCACTATCTTTAGAAAATGGCAGGAGTTGTGGAATAAGGAATTTCACAACAACACACCAAAACATTAACCCAACTGACGGATTTTGTTCTGTCTAAATGGAATGCCACATTGAAAAAATATTACCCATTCTTTGAATTGGTCACACCCATCTAACTCTTGGGCATCTGATGAATAACCCATATGACACAGTCCTTGAATGCAGAGAATACAGAACAACACTTAACATCAAACATATCATTAGTGATTATCAAACTTCCAACTAACAATGTATATCAAGTATTGGATACAAATCTTGGAAAGAGATTTTTTCAGTTTCGTCAACATATTCATTTTAAACAACTTTTATATTTCTGTGGATTTCTAAAAAATCTTATTATTCAAAAGATGAACCCTATTCATATGGAACAACCCCACAGGGGCCGTTGACTTGAAATTCAAACTTCCAAAGAATTTGGTGTTCATTTGAGAGAAGTTAGAGAAGGTAATAGGAAATACAGAAAGAGAAAAAATGAATTAAATTATTAAATAAATAGTTAATGTAAGTCAGTTTTAAAATACAAGGAGAATTGCTTTAGGGTAGTAATGCATTGCATCTTCACTGGAAATTTTGAGGTACCAATTGCACAACTTCCTTAGGGAGACTGTTCCATAGACCAGTGGTATGAGGAATAAAGGATCTATGGAATTGAGAACTTCAAATTAAATAAGATTTGGCATAGTTCACCAGCAACACATCCTTTAGGTCAACCCTAGGAGGACTGAGAATATTAACTTAGTGGTCTGGCTAAGCTATTTATTTAAAACACTAATAAACCAAACCCTCAGTATTTTCCCGAATTAAAATTATGAAAGATTGCTCTTACAAAAATGTAAACTGTAATTTTCGGTGAACAGGAGTGCTATTGAATTTACAACAGCCATTACAATAAAAGACCTTTTGCTTAAAGGAATTATTTATGAAGTGATAAATTGTATTAAGATTGTGAAGGTCTTGAATTAATATAGAATCCCAGTTCATGTAGGTATTGAAGGATATAAAAGATACAGGCATTTCCCAGTTATTGGTGGGGTTCCTTTTCTGAAGGTGTGATGATAACCGAAAAGCTGTGATTTCGGCGCTTTTTTGGCGATTTTCGGGGGTTATTGGCGCCGAAAAGCGCCGATTTTTGGTTATCGGTGCCTCTGTTACATATGTATTGGCGCCAGTACCCGATCATCGGCGCCGATAAGTGGAAATCAGCGATTTTCGTCGCTAGAGAAGTGCCATGAAACCGAATCGCTGTTAACCGAGCCCGTCGTTAACCGAGGACTGCCTGTACTGATAAAAGAGCAAAAGTTTTATTGATCATCATCATCATCATTGCTTCCAATGTCATGCTATGCAAAGGGCCTCTGAGACTCAGCCATGTGCAAATCTCCACTGTTCTCCACCCTTCTCGTTCAAGTAATTATGGGTCTTCCATCTCTCTGCTGTCCTGGGCTCTTGCATCTTTTATAACTAGATCAGATGTCGCATTTAATTTTAAGTGATTGTTTAGCATCACTGGAATTCTTTTTTGGTGGATTTCATAGAATAGTGACCTAATTTTGAAGGAGGGTTTGGTTGAATGGCATATGTCCTCACCTGTAGAATTTGAATAGCCAAGGTGGTGTTCTACAAATTGCTAATAATGCTGGGTCTCGTCTTATGGACTGGGGGTCCTCGAGGCACTAGGAATCTTGTGTAAATGTAGGTAAAGCCTGAGGACAGACCATTGAAGAGGGATTTATCCATATTTTAAACTTAGCTTCATTGCAAGTACTGTTTAGGATATAACTTGGATGAATGTTAGTAACTCTGAATGTTGGTAACTCATGGCCCATGATAGGAAAGGTTGACACCATTGTTGCAGACCACTGAATGGAAATGGATTATTCTGAAGACTCCTTCCCTCATAAATGTTTGGAAAAGAACTGAATGCATATCCTTACACCAGTGAACAGTACGGTATATACATATAGTGGTACTAATAATATAACAACGCAAGTGAAAGGTAAAGCAAAGACTCACAGAACAAATTGCTCATTGTGTGTTGATGCATCAGTTTGTGATAAATTCTTCAAGTTAAGTAAGAAGGATGAAGGTTGTAAGAGCCTTACTCAACCACTCCACTTCAGGTAAATTTTTCTCATCCTAGGATAACAAAACGTTTTCTTCACTAATGTGGATGTGCTTGCCAATTTTGAACCGAAGCATCAGGCTGTAAGTGATGGTTTCTATCGTATTTTCAGAACTTAAACTGCCACTACAAATGTTTAGTCAATAAGAAAGTATGTTGATTATTTTATATCGTTACAGGTATGATCTTGACTGCGAAGTTTTACCAGGACCTATGAAATCTGCTTTAACCACCCTGTTAGAGAAGAGACCAGCACTTAAGGCAATGGTTATGGGAACTCGTAGAACTGACCCTTTTGCAGGTAAATTAATTGAAGTTTGTATATTGAATCATGTCTCGTATATGTCACTCTCTTCATATTCTTTTTTGTCCATCTTACTTTCCACCCTCTCCTAACAGTTGTTGTGTTGTGTAACTGAGGTTTTCCTCCTGTTCCACCTTTAAAACCTTTTAGCACTCAATTTCCCTTTCGGTGCTGAATGACCTCATAAGTCGCCACACTTGGCCTTTAGCCTGAATTTTATATTACTTTCCATGGTATTTTGTCATTCTGATTTACAGAAAAGACTGTATATACTCAAATTTCATTTTATGCTCTTTTCAAGAATTACCTCAAGATTCGTACAGTTCAGCATGATATCCGTACTAGAGAGAGAGGATGAAAAGCCTTAAAACTTCAAGAAAACCCCCCTTTATACTGTACTTAGGTCCTCTAACTTGATAGTTTATTATATTTATTGAAAGTTTACTGTTGAGCTTTTGATGGGATGTTGAGTGTTTTTCACTGACATTTGGTGAAGACATCTTTTATTAGTGTCTGAGAGGGGCAGTTTTTGCTTGTTGCAGGTGCAGTCTAGTAAAACTCAAATTGTTGCAATAGCAAGAGTTGTGTAGGCAGATTATTATTAAAAGTTAATCATAGTATAGATACTTGGTTGTTTTTGTTGTTGCCTTTCCTAAATGGGCAGTTTTAGAGACCAGGTTAAATGAGTATCACATTTCCAAGTAAGGTTCAGTTGTCTGAAACCTTGTGCCTGCCAGAGAGTTGTCATGTAGACCATGCTAAAAGAACAGAAGTAGAACGAGACCAGATTAGTTGCACAAGCTACTAACAGTACTTCCATCCTTTACCTTAATATATGCGATATGAGAAATTGTCTTCTGTTCCTGCTTCCCAGGACATTTTTAAAAATAACAAGTTCGGTGATGTTGTAGTATATAGTTCACGGTTTTTCAAAGATAGAGAGACATAGTCCTCACTGGGTGCAGAAGGCCCTTTTCTCAGAAAGGGTAGGAAGAAATGGATTATCAAGGCTTCTTTGAGGCATGTCTTTACTAGTACCTCAGCTATAAAGGGCAGGCTTACTTTTTATACTCTTTAGCATGAGTTACAAAATGAAATACATAGATTTGTTGACCTGTTCAAAAGGTGTAGACCTCAGAGGAAGGCTGTCCTCAGGATAAGATCCAGTGACAATTTTGTATCAAGAGTTTAAAGAATGTTAGCAAGAATTGTTACTGACAAAAGATTCCATTAAGGGGTCTATTCCTTATGCAGAATATCCTTCTTGCAGACTGTAAAGAAGTTTTAACATACATTAAGCCCATACAGACCTTCAATTTGAGGAAGAACAGAACTAAGTCCTGTAATGAAGGCCAGCAGTTCTTATGATATTCCAGGATGGGGTCAAAAAGACTGCAAAACAGCACACAACAGCTGAAGAAAAAATTCCACTTGGCATCCCTTAGTATTCTTTTACACTATTGAAAATATTACAGTATAATTGCAAATACATTATTGGAAAAATATTTCATGTCGGTGATGGCCTTGACTATTTTCATGGAAAATCTAAAATTTTCTGTTGCAAAATTCATTTTTGCACAACTGTGTAATGTGTTCACTTTACTTGATTTGTAGTAAAGGAAAGAATTCTGATGCTGAGCAGCCTGACTTTGCAGTATTCAGCAGATTAAGAGATGATGACACTCTGCAAAGCAAATAAAAAGCACTGGAGATGGAGGCACTATAGATGATTGTGGAATTTTCCTTAGGGAAGAATTTATAAAAGATGACCCAAGGGGATATAATATGGAAGACTTTATGTGTGTGTATAGCAGTTACATTCTGCCCTTCATATAGTATAACAATTTCTTTGGTACAGTAGAGGTTAGGTTTTGATGAGGAGATGAGAGCTATTGAACGCCTTCCGATCATTTGATGTGCAGATTTCTAAATTAATCTCTGAGTCTTGATACATTTTATGGCCAGCCGGAATCAGATCTCTGGATTCCTGCTCATTGTATAGGTTGATTGTCAAGTATGTATGTACATATAGAGGTGTGTTAGTTTTTTATATATTTGATTGCTCAGAATAAATATTATTTGGAGTGAATCTTAACTACTGTTAAAGTTAGCATATATCTTTGTGCCATGAGGTGCAATTGGCAGTCAAAATAAAACAAAATGACACTTTGCTAACTGACTAGGAAAGTCTTTGCAATCACCTGTTTCCCACCAGGTGGTGCTGGAATGTTTACGTTCTTGTAAGAAATCTTCATACAGTGTCCTTATGAAGACAGTGTGAATCAGCGTTAGTAATAATTTTGGTGATTTCTGATTGATTTTCCGCTGTACAGTATTGTGCTTGTTTTCTGTTTTTGCATTATGTCATCTACAACAAGCAGAGATGAAAGCAATAGGTTGATAGGAAAGGAGTTTGTGGAAATCGAATGTTTCGGTTGTGCATGATGCCCACGTAGCCTGTGTTAACTTAGCTGTTAAGCACAAGTGTGGTTTTCTTGACATGAAGATGATAATGAGTGATCTGATAAGAGGATGAAAATTTTGTGATGTATCGGAAGGTGCTAGAGGCCAACAGATTACATAGACAGTTCGTTAGGGCACCCCATGAGCCTACTCAGTCGTTTGCTTTTGTCTTCTGGTGTTGCCTCCATTAGCCTACAGTACCTGGTAACCTAGGTTAATTCCTCTCTCACTCCTGCTCCGGCTTCTTTTGCTCCCTGTGTGGTCCAGGAGAAAAAAATAGGTAATTGAGATATATTCTTTTAGTATGGTTAGAAATCTTACCATATATATTAGGGCAAAGATGGCACCCCCCCATAGTGATCAACCTTTTTTGGCTTTCCCCGCAAGAGAGAAGGTGTTGGAGCCTTGGTGTTTGTCTGTAGCCCACCCTCTGGACTGCCCTGGGTCTGTTGGTCTTTTCTGCGGACAGGGAACCATGGCTTATCTCAGGACCAAGGTCTGTGCCCTTCGCCAGCTCAAAGCTGCCTCTCTGGTTTGGGTTCAACGCGTTTTCTGGATGAGTTATTTGGTAGTTTGGCACTCGCGTTCGCCGGCTCACGTGTTGTCCGTTTTGGGGAGAGTGATAGTGATGTGTGTGAACTGGTAGAGTTATTTAAGGATACAGACATATGACGTTTGCCTCATTAGTTCTGAGTCTCTCATCAGTTCTGTTTTCATTTGCTTGCCCGGTGTTGTCCTCCGAGTGGACGATAGCCCCCCTCCCCTGCTCAGTTTTCCTGTCTATCGCCTTGTATTCGTCACCTTGTGACAATTATTCCTTTTCATAATAGTGGCTCTTCCTCTTCTGCCACTTACATATTTAGAGTGAGTTTGCCTGGTGATAGAAAGGCTCTTGCTTCCCGGCAATCTCCTCTTAAGTGTTGTGCAGATGGCTCCGACTGTCGTCACTGTTATGTGGTGATGCCATGCAAGAACCCCCTACCTTCCCCACCCAGCCATCTGTCTCCTAGCCGTCCGGTACTTACTACCGTTATTCTGTGACATCATTGCTGATGTTCCTTGGTATGTCACCTCTAGCGCTTTTTCGCTTCACTGTTGTCTGTAGATTGCCGTTTTCTGTGTCTCAGTTCTCCTGTTTAAGTTTTAGGGGTTTCAACCATAATTTGGTTGATTCTCCCTTAGTATTTAAGCTGTGCATAGATTGCGCTGTTCAGTTTGCACTTCATTTTGCGGAAGATGAATCCATTGACCAGTGCCCTTTAGTTTACGTCTACCTTGGCTCCTGTTAAACGAGTAAGAAGCTAACACCGATTATGATAAGGTGCATTATCATGGAAGTAGAGTTTTTGGAAATGGATGAACAGTTGAAAGAGAAAGCAAGGAAACTGTTTAGTGTTGAATAGCTCTGCACCTAACACAAACAGTGTATTGTACTCACAGTTGTGTTTGTAGAGTGAGCTCTTAGGAATCAACCAACCTAGGCGATGTGCTGGCATCTAAACTCAGAGGCAATCTCGGGAGTATATCCTTTAATCCTGGTTCTCAGATGCTATTGCATCTATTTCCAGTTTTTGAAGCTGCATAGAGCTAGGTTAGGACTTACATACGATATGAGTTTTTTTTACCTTCCTCAGTTCAACTTCCAAGTTTCGAGTTCTTGGACCAGGGAAGTGAAGACCCCTGTAATTGGTAAGGTACTTTGGCCTAATTGTGAAGAGGAAGTACCTTTGAATTTGGTATTTCATTCTTAGCACTAAAGCTCGATTACTGCAAGAGTAATACATATATGGGAGTACATATTTACATATATATATATATTGTATATACGAGGGTAAGTCAAAAAGTTCCAGGAAAAATTGTTGAATGATGTATTTACACAGGAATGAAACAACCCAAATACTTGGTAAACAATTATCTGTGATGTAGTGATCTTATAGACTTGTTACCTCAGTCATCCTCTTGCTACCGTGGTGTTAACATCTGCTTCAGAAAAGTAACTTGAACCCATGGAAAATAAAAATTTTGAGATGAGAGCTAACATCAAGTTCCTGACCAAGCTTGATTGGAAACCAGGAAAAAATTATTGAAGCTTTGCAACAAGTTTATGGAGATTCTTCTCCATCTAAATCAGTTGTTTATGATTGATAAAGCGATTTAAGGATGGTCGGGAGGACCTCAAAGACAACCCAAGAGAGGGAAGACCATTGACTGCAAAAATGAAAGAATTGTGGCTTTGGTGCAGAATCTAGTGGATGAAGATCGTCGGATTACTATCGATATGATAGCTAATGAAACTGGGATCTCCCATGGTTCCGCATTTTCAATTTTAAATGAAAATCTTGGTTTGAGTAAACTTTCAGCACGTTGGGTCCTTGCGAAGACCAAGTCAAAGAGCTGAACTTTTCTTGCAGTTTTAACGAAGATTGAATCAAATGAATCAGAGTTTTTTGACCGGATTGTTACTGGAGATGAAACTTGGATCCATCAATATGACCCAGAAAGTAAAATTCAATCAAAGCAATGGTTACCAAGAGGTTCAGCTGCACCAGTGAAGTTTGGCGAGATCTGCCCAGAAGGTTATGACAACAGTGTTTTGGGACTCCAAAGGAGTGATTTTGATTGATTTCCTTGAAGGACAAAAACAATCACCGGGAACTACTACAAAGGTGTTTTGCAAAACTGAAGACTGCATTGGCTAAAAACGTCGAGGAAAGTTGCACCGCAGAATTTTGTTCCATCATGATAACGCTCCAGCACATTCATCAAGGGTTGCAAGAGAAGTCCTATGGAAATTTAGGTAGGAAACTCTTCCACATCCTCCTTTAGTCCTGATCTTGCTCCTTCGGATTTTTTCCTGTTCACAAAACTCAAGGAACACTTAAGAGGAGTTTGAATCTTTGGATGCTGCTAAACATGCAGTTTCAACATGGTTTAATAGAAAGGCCCCAAATTTCTACAAAGAAGGGTTACAGAGGTGGAAACAGCGCCTTGAAAAGTGTATAGAGTTAGATGGTAGATATGTAGAAAAATGATGTTTGAATTTCCTTAAATAAAGAGTATATTGAATTTTTCCTGGAACTTTTTGACTTACCCTCGTATGTAATGTTAATGTATGCATATGTTCTGTATATATGTATGTACTGTACTGTATATGTATGTACATACATAGATACATATAAGAGGTAATGGTGCTGATAATAGTTATAAATATCAGTCCTGAAGAGGCAGAGTTTCTTGATGATGCCTCCTTGATAGACCTTCATCCGAGGCTAATGGGAAGAATGTCATTCCTTTTACAACTCGGATGTAAAGTAATGGAAACAGCTGTGTACAAACCATATAAAGTACCCCTGCTCAACCATTAGTAGTTGTTTTTGACAGTGTCCCATCATTGTCTCTTTTACCCCTATGTGTTTAAGGCCATCACCTAAGATGTCTCAATTCAGGAGATTAGAAAATTCTTAGCACTACCTTTGAAGTCTTCCCTTTAGGGTCTTGCCCCTACAGCCTTTTTTGCATGTAAGTTCCATGTAAAATGTCCCAAACCACTCTCACGTCCTGCTTCAATAGTGGTCTGGCCCACTTTCTAAGTGGATAAATTACACATGTAACCATAACTGATGTTTTGAACTCCCAGTTCAAGTAGGCTGTGTGAATCCCCAGAAAGCTGTGTACAGAGTTTCAGATGTGTCTGGCAAAGCATCAGGAAGAACCTTTGGAGTGTTGTTCCTCAGTGAAGGATACTTTGTATCTTTGTAACTGTTGTTATATTTTTACCCTTAACTTCCTGGTATCCTTCTCTCCACACTCTTCACATGGAGAAATTCAGAGTTGGGAGGGGTAGGTTGGACAGTTGTTATGCAGTGAGGATGTCAGGCCATGGGTATTTCAAGTCTCAACAAGTTTATTCATATTACTGTACTTCCTTTTCGATGAGTCATTCAGTGTGGTCCTGGTGGCCTTTCAGAAGGGCAAAGGATGTTTTTTTGTCGAGATGTAGGACACGTACTTCCACATCCCGATACACCTTCAGTCAAAGAAAAGTATTCTGTTTGTTGGAGTTTTTAGCAGGATGGATTCATCTGCTTGGTATTAGAGTAGTTCTCTCATTTTTGGACGACTGGTTTGTTCTCACCAATTTGTTTCTGATGACCTAGAGGGTGAAGAATTATTTTCTTATGCATAACCTCAGAGCTGGGCCTTTTATTTAATATTGACTATTCTTTACCTTTCTGATCCAGTAAATTGTTTATCTGGGGATGAAGGTTAACTCTCTCTTTTTGGTTTTTTTTTCCAACAGAGAGATAGACAAGTTTCTACCACTTTTGAGAACTTTAATGGCTTGGCTTGTAGATCTCAAGAACCTTTACACTGTCCTCAGATATCTTGGAGGCAGATTGGAGGCCATTCTGAGAAACAATTGATGTCAGGGAGTTGGAAGGTAAACAATCTACAGTTTTTTGCCAGTTTGGAATGGTCTTATGCAAGTAGAACATCTAGCTAGAGACAATACAATCACAGTCTTTTCCGGCAGTGCAACCTCTCGATTCTTACATAGGACAACAAGAAGACACAGATCAAGAGATTTGTTCAGGCTAGCTAGCAAAGAAACTTCCTTCTCCTCTGGACAGAGCCTAGCAACATCATTCCTTTACCTCGTTTTGTCTTAGGGAAAAACATTGTTATTGAAGACCAACTCAGCAGAAAAGGGCAAGGTCTTCTATCTAATAGTCTCCTCTTCCTCAGGTTTGCCAGATGTTGTGGAACCTCTGGGGAGACCCAAACAACAGTCTGTTCATGACTGCCCAGAACACTACCCTCCCAGTTTACTGCCCTCCATGCCAGGATCCTCAGGCATGGGCAGTTGATGCCTTCCCTCAGGATAGTTGAATCTAGACCTTTATGCTTGTCCTCTGTTTGCTGTTTTGAGGAAATACTCAACAAGTTGTGAACTTTGCAGAACACAAGGATGATTTTGATAGCTCGCTGGTTGTGGATATTCCTCATCGTCTTCCGCTCAGGAAAGATCTTTTCAGACAGTATTATTTGAGAAGATTCCATCTAACCTCCACATACTTCATCTGACTGCGAGGGGATTGTCTTTGTTTGTTGTGAGCTAAGGGCATTTCTAGAATGGCCAAGAAAGCAGTCATTAAGTCTAGAAGGCCCTCCACTGCTTGACTAGTGTATCAATAACGGTGGTCAGTTTATTGATCTTGGTGCTTGTCCAGAGTGATATCCAGCACCTGTTCACTAGATAGCCTGGTTTAAGTTCTGCCAATATCTCAGGTATGCAAAACAGTTTTCTGTCACAGTGGTCAAAGGATACCTCTTCACATTGCATTCAGCTCTTCATCATGCTAACTGGAATATCTCACATGATTTAAAGTTTGAAGCGTTTTTCTGTCTTTGTGCTGGAGAGTTCAATCTTCCTATCATGGTTTACAATGAAATGTAGACGTAGTCGTCCAGTTTTTAATATAACCTCAGTATGAGCCTTTTGATAAGGCATCAGTTAAGAACTTTAAAAACACCTTTCTTTTAGCTCTTTCTGCAGTAAAGTGTTTTGGTGAGCTTCAAGCCCTTTCTTGTATGTGGGCTTTGTTCTAGTATAGTGGCAACCTGTTCATTTCTTTCATTACTTAGAGAAAGGATAGAGAAGTGAAAACCCTTCTCAGATTTGTGACATTGCCTAATTTTACAGCTTTGCTAGGCAATGCTGAAGTGGCTGTCTTATGTTCAGTTAGACCTCTTAACGGTTTATATTAGTGAGCTGCAAGCCCTTTCTTGTATGTGGGCTTTGTTCTAGTGGCAACTCTCTCTTTTCTTTCTTTGCTTAGAGAAAGGATTAGAAGTGAAAGCCCTTCCCAGTTTTGTAACAGTACTTAATTTAACTGCTTTGGTAAGGCACAGAAGAAGTAGCTGTCTTATGTCCATTTAGAACTCTTGAGGGTTTACCTGGACAGATATAAACCTTTAAGAGGAGGAGTTAAGTAATTATCTAATGGTTTTAGGAGACCAAACATTCCTCTGTACAAGAATGCTCAAGTTAATGCACACAGAGTTGATTCCTGAGCTTGTACTATTTTTTAAAGTAATCCTCATGGCTTCTGTACAAGCATATCTTTATTTCCTGTAAAACCTTATGCTAGAGAAGGTTGTCATGCACCTCAGAGGAGATGTAACTTGTTGACTCATATTATTTTGCGAAATTTTCAAATTTAGCATGTGTAAAGCCCTTAGTCCTATTGTTGCAGCAAGGACACTTTCTCCTGAACCAAATATGATAGTAACCTTGCTTTCTATCTTACTGTTAGTTGTTAGGAAATCCGCTATTGAATTTTGGGAGCATGAAGGTACTCATTGGTGTATAGGAGTGCGCCTTCATATATGAAGGTGGTAGTTGTCTTTAGTTTTGGACTGTTGGTTATGGGCTTTCAGCTCGGGCACAGGAGTCACTAGTACTCTACGAGATAGAATCCTTTTTTCCCTGTAAGAATCCTTTGACAAGTCTCGCTGTGAGGGCCTTACACCCTGTTGTGGTTCCGTCTGGCGACAGTACTTGCCAGTAAGGATCACACAACAGGCATGACTGCTGAGAAGCCTTTTCTTCCCCCTCATTAAAAAGCTTTTAGTTCGCTTGGCTGAACATTGTTTCACTGGCCGCACTAACCCACCATCCTCATGCAGTGTGGTAGTCTGGTAACTTTAACTGCATGTAAGATTCATTCCAAATACTGTAATGAGAATTTTCATGATAAAATCAGTTATTTGTATACTTACCTACTGTTAAAGTGGAAACCCACCCAGCCTCCCCACATCTTAGTGGGTGGTCATGAAGAATTCTGACAAGAACGTAGACATTCCAGCACCACCTGGTGGGAAACAGGTGATTACAGAGACAATCCTAGTGGGTTAGCTAAGCACTATTTTTTTATTTTGATTGCCGATCGCACCTAATGGTGTGAAGATAGAAGGTAACTTTAACAGTAGGTAAGTATCCAAATATAAAGAATTTTATCATGAAAATTCTCATTTCTGATGGCTTGTTTTTATTTCAGATAACCTTGAGTATTTTGCACCCACCGATAAGGACTGGCCATCGATGATGCGTGTGAATCCAATAATCAACTGGGAATACAATCATGTTTGGGATTTCATTCGTGGGTTATACCTACCTTATTGTACTCTATACGACCGGGGGTAAGTGCCATTACAGAAATGTTTTTAAGTCTGATGTCAGAATTGTTATTTTCTCTGTAAGATATGGTTTTCTTTGTAAGATACGGTTTTCTTTGCAAGATATTTCAGTCACATCTTGAAAAGTTGAAACAGCCTACTTTATACTCGTCTTGATGTTTCAGCTACACATCCCTTGGGAATCAATCAGACACTTTACCGAATCCGTTGCTTGAAACGAAAAATCCAATTGGACAAGTGATGTACCTTCCTGCATACGAACTCGGCCAGCATGACCAAGAACGCAAAGGCCGTATTTCATCCAAGCATTGATATTTGTAATTATGTAGATATGTTTCTATTTTAAGGTATAGTAATTAATTTTTATCTAGAGTTTTGACCAGTTGCACAGGTATCTTGAGAGGATTGATATATATATATCTTATATTATTGCTGTTCTATGTACAAAGACACTCAGTTATTTTAAGCTGTTTGCAACAAAATTTTTAGATTCTGTTTTAGCATAATATTGCACTTCTAGAGCTTGTTACTTTTATGAGAAGGGATGACTAAGAATTTTCTTGAGGGTTTTGTTTTTCCAGGGTGTTAGAGATGCCCCAGGGTAATGGCTGCCCCTCTGTCTTTCACTAATTTATCAGTAAACTTCTAAAATTGCTATGAGAGATTCACAAGAGTTGCCAGGTATTTATGATGGAAGGAAGAAACTAAATGTGCAGTCTAGACTTGAAATCTCCTAAAGAAACCTGTCGATGCCCCAGAGCATTCAACAAGAGCTGACGCCCTTGTGATTTCCATCAGCTATTCAAGAGCTTCTTCAGAAGAGAGAGAAACTGATAACCATATCACTGTAGCATCTCCATCACTTTTGTTATTTTACCATTTAGTTCTTTAAACATTCTTCAGGCATATTGTGCTTTCATGCATGTGGGTGCCCACACAACCATTCTGCTTTTCACTTTCTGTACACTTGGGATATTCAGAACTTTGTAATGAAATGGGCCTTGTGTTAATGATTTTGCCAAATTGTAGGCTAATGTGTTCCAAGCATGTTTATGGTGGGCAAGGCTCAGGTAAGATGTTTATAAGGATAGATGCATTAAAATGCATTTTTCACTTACAATATTTTTGCCTTATGATATTTTCACCTTGCAATAGGTTTATTGGAATATATTCCCATTGTAACTTTGGGGGAGGTCTTTAGTGGAAGCTTACATCATATTTAAAAACTAATGGATTAATGCTAAACTTTTCTTAGAGTGGAAGTATTCAACAATAGCATGAGTAGGAAGAAAGGAACTCTGATGTAACCATTGTCAATGCTTAGTCACAAGGAAAATTCTGTTCACGCTCAAAAATGTAAGAACTCTAGCTGTAATTTGGTGACTTTATAGTATATGGTTTTGGACATTTTATACATCTGTGATTAAGATTAAACTTTTGAACATAACAGCAAAATAGTATATAAAGTGAAGAAGAAAACAAAATAGTATACATAGTGAAGAAGAAAACTCAAAGATTGGCTATTTTTTAGAAGAGATACAATGCAAAATATTTTTGTTATTCCATAAGCATGCCCTGTGTAATAGGTGAAAATCATGTATTGAGGTAAAAAAAAGATCCAAAAAGTTGGCCTTTACACAAAGCCATACAATATGGTAATACTGTAATAAAAATAAGATAATGTATAAAACATTATTAACTGAAAGTCATTATGTACTGGATTTCAGTAGGTCAGTGTTTACAAGTACTATACAGTATACTTTCTCAAACATTTACAGTCGACCCACAGGATTTGCGGGGATAGGAACCACAATCCCCCGTGAATAGCTAAAATCTGCCAATACTTGACACACCTCTAAAAACACTTATAACTGCCTATTTCAATGGTTCAGTCACTGAAAACCCCCTCTAAAAACTCTTACAACTGCCTATTTTAATATTTTTATCATAGAAAATGTATTTAGTCACGAAAATATGAACATACAGTAATTAGTCAATATTTCTGTGTGAAAAATTCCGCGAATAGGCAAATTTTTCCGCGAATAATATAGATACATGCTTCACAGAAAAATCTGCGAGTCGGTGAAGTCGTGAACCTTGAACCGTGAATAGGCAGGGCTCCATTGTGTTGTTTACCAGTACTCTTCTAGTTCTTTTATTTCAAATTGATTTTTGATTGTGTAGTTATGTCATGCCATAGCCTATCATAGCATTTTACACGGTGAAAACAAAATTCAGCCCAGGGTGTTTTGATGCATTACAAAGCTAAGGGTGAAATGCCCAAAATACTTGGACTTAGTCTTCACGACTCAAGCCTCACTTTGAGAAGTTGACAGCGTTATGATTTCTTAGGTCTAAAAGGGATAGAAAATTACATGAGTATGTTAACAGTAATGGTGCAAAAACTGTACTTTATAACTTCATTGCATGTTGCTTGCACAAATGATTTGTGTCTGTTTCTCTTGCTAACGTCCAAAGAATTTTAGATTACGGTATCATAAATATTAGGAACTGTAACTTATTGATAATTGTTGCAACGAGATTTATAATTAATTAAATCTAATATTTAATATGGGTATTAATAATCAGCGTAGCATAGTATATAATTTATTGTATCAGATAAACAGCAGGTGGAGACATTATTAATGTAGAACTTCTGCACAATCGCTCTAATACAGTGTATGCAGCACTGATCTTGGACAGACTTTCGAACAAGTAAGTGAAATTTATACTATACCAAAATTATAGGATTTATTTATTCAGCTCTCTAATTATCAAGATCATTATAAAAAATTTTATTACATGATCAAAATACACTGCTGAGTTATAAATTTCAAGTTATTGGAGATTTTTTCAGGTTTTCATTACAGCAGTTAATGGAAAAGTACCTACTCACTAGTACTGGGTGAGGAGGGCCACCTCCTTGACAAACATTGTAAGGCAGATATGTGAGCATAGCAGCACACAAGATGAATGGCTACAAGAATCTGTTTTAAGTACAGTTTGTCACTGAGAAGAGAAGGAAAGCAAAGAGGAATAAGTAAAAAAAAAAACTATCAAATGATTATGATTATGAGACAAAAACCGTACATTAAAGTTGTGGTTAAGATACTGTGTGAAATATACAGTACTGTGCCTCACTTGAGGGATGTCTCACATGCTCTGAAATGACAGTCTCTCTCATAAAAAATTCTTGGTCAGTACTGTAGCCCCTTTTAAGTGAATTGATAAATTTTTTGTGAGACAGCGAATTATGCTTAGTATAATTCTGTAATATTTAAATATGTGCATGTTTTTTATTTGGTAGTGTTAAAGTTGTATAGTTCCATTTTACTTTTTAGGTAATTATGTAAAAAGAATTTAAGGAATTTTTTACAGCATCATGTGTAAATACAGTTTCATACATTGTACTGACATATTAATGAGGTATCCTTGCGAAATCAGCAGGTTGTTTATTGTTTATATGTTTACATGGTAGATTCAAAGGCTGTAGGATGTGAAGCCATAAAGAATCACCAAATGTTTAAGGGCAGTAAAGTTTGCTGCCACGTACCATTTAGTCTTAAAAAAAGTAGTCTTGGGGTTTCTGTTTTGCATGGATGATATATGAAAGAGGTGATGGATATACTGTATGTGTTTTAGGTAGAAAAGTCTAGAAGCTATTGCTTTTTGTATAAATGAAAAGGAAATTTGTTCAGGGGATGAAAAGACATTGGTAAATGTTTAGTAAGGCAGATGACTGTAAGCAAAGGGCGAGAGCTGATTTGTTATCAAGGCTCTGAATGTGTGAAAGAGTGCAAATGTGGTAGTTAATGGTAGTCTAAGGGATTTTGTAGGTGAAATCAAGTGCATGAGGAGAAAAAGTTTTAATAGTTTTATGTGATCCAAGAATGGAAACATGAAAAAAGTTATGGCATTGTACCTGATTCAGAAATTGACAAGTAGGGAAGAAAGTGTCCAGGTAGTTGGAATCTGTGCTTGATTTGGTTAGGAGAAATAGTGCAATAGTATTTGATGATCTGGATGTCAAGATGTATGTATGAGACAGAGAATGCATACTGTAGAAAGTGAATGAGAATGGGGAGACTGGAACATATTCCCAAAGTGGTTTGATTGTTGTGATTTCTTATGCTTATATTTCCTGGAGAAGAATATTGGTTAGTACACTTGAAAAAGTTAATAAAATGTATGTATTGAGTATACAAGATAGTAATTGAAAGGGTGGTATGGTGGACAGTTGTTGAAGTTATACCCGAAATGAAAATGACTGGATTTGAAGATACCAGAATAGAGGGAGTTTAGGCAAAAATCAAGGATGGAGCTGCCACAGTGGTAAGGAGGGTTTGCAAGTATAGGTTCAGAGAAAGAAGTAAAAGATGTTTGTTTTGAGATAACAGATTGAGTGAGAAAGTGAGGTTGTGCTGTGGCAAGACAGTTCATACAGTATTGTAGGAGGATGAATGAAGAATTCATGGAGAAAGTGAAAAATAAAAAAGAAGTCCTTGAATATTTAAAGGGGGTGATCATGGTGAAGTACTCTAGGGAGAATTTATACTTCAAGGATGTAAATACTGACAGAGAGATGGAGGTCCATTTAGTGAGCACATGGATCTTTGAATAAGAGTAAACTTTTGACAAAAAGGTAGTACAATCCTATCAATTACATTAGCTGACATTTATGTCTAACGAATCCAAGACTTTTCATTCCAAGTTTTAAAGAAGATTGTTTGCTTGCTGGATAGCCTCACAGCATGTGCACTCCATGGAGTGTGGTTTCCATGTAGGTGGGTGGAAACATTGTTCTTCTGTTGCCTAGGCTATAGCTTCAAGTAATCAGTGGAGTAGGGAGGCAAGACGTTTGATGCAAATTATGGGTTTGCATTGAAAAGTGTTTTGATTTTAAAAAGCTACTTTTTTACAACAAACCTGTCATTTACATTAGCCTGAATAAGAATCTATATGGAAGGAACAGATAAGAAAATCACTAGAATGAGCTGATAGGAACCATGATTCCAACATGTAGTCCATGGGATTGAGTTTGGGGTGTTGCAAGGCTGAAATTCTATGAAGGTATATAAAAGTAAGGTGTTCAAAATTGCGGGGTCATAATACACTAATTTCTGATTGTACATGAACAAGTTCAGTTTTTCAGTACTGAGCCCTGTTAAAGATACTTCCCATTGTAACAATTCTTGAGACATGTAGATTAGAAAATAGTGGACAGTTGCTTGGAAATGTATTATTGATGAGAAAAGCATATTGGAGATCCGCCTTTTCATATCTAAAAGGTGGAAGATGCCAAATTTGGTATGGCTATTTGGATTTGTATCCATACCATCAACTCAGCTATTCAAGTTTTAAGAGTTGCAGCAGTGAGCACATAATTCGTTGACAAGGTTTGAAACTGTCCAAACAGAGGAAGACCGACCGATAAGATGCTACTGAGAACATGCTGCATGATCACAAACACCTATACACCATTGTTTAGACCAAGTCCCATAAATCTCAATAACCAGACTGGGATCCTCACTCTGCAAGGAAGCAAGAGGGCCCTGCACTGCTTCATTGGCTAACTGTGCACCTCCAAATGGGATAGGCAGTCCCTGGGTTACGGCGGCTCCAACTTACGGCATTCCAAACTTACTGTGCTTTTTCAAATATATTCATAAAAAAATCGGTTCTGGGTTATGGCTGATGTTCTGGATTACGGTGCTTATGGCGCAGTAACTAGGATTCTGAGCAGCATAGCTGTAGACGCTATAACAAGGTGAGAAAACTGGTTTAGGGAGATGTAGCCACCAGGAGGGTTGAAAACTGGTTTATTACTAGGGCAGAGCTTAAAAATCTGTTTCTTTCCCCAGGCTTACATAACTCTCTCTCTCTCTCTCTCTCTCTCTCTCTCTCTCTCTCTCTCTCTCTCTCTCTCTCTCTCTCTCTCTCTCTCTCTCTCTCTGTTTTTATAAGTTTTTATTACGATGTTCTGAGTTTTGGCATTTTACCTGCCGTAACCCAGGGACTGCCTACTTCACATCTCCCTACCCTGTGAGGTCAACAATCCCTGAGGCAGACCTATTAGGGTTGTGTTATATGGAATGTCCCTAAAAATGCCTCTCATATAGCGAGGGAAGAGACCAGTTGTCCTGCAGAATTTTGGGATTGAGAGAGCTTTAGAATGTTAAGACTGTGAGTCGTCCATGAGTTTCCAACAGATCAGATGAAGAAGGTACACCATCTTGAAAGCTGTAGTTTAATTTAAATGGTGAAATTGAAGAACAGGACAATTATTGCTGATTATGTCATTTTATTTATATAAACAACTGCCCATTTAATTGTGTTTTTAGGAATTGAAGGTAAAGGTAGGAAGTAATTGCCATTTGAGGGAGCATTGCTAGTAATGTGGGTATATTCCAGAAGCATCGTACAGTATTCTCTTTTCTTGTAGATTTATTTGGATCTTAAGCCCATTAACATTTCATTGAAGAATGTAGGTTGAATATATTAAATTAGTGCTGTGAAATTTGCAAGTTAATTGTACTTGGATATTTTAATATTGTACATTTTCTTTCATTAGTTTTGAATTATTCAGTTTTTTCATTTTAGTTACTAGTTTTTTTAGTGTTAGTTGGTGAACGTGCTTGCAAAGTATTACATGATTAGTAAAACCGTAATTTTTGTTGTATTTTTCATATTTCATAGTTGAATTTTAAATTCCTTAGATTGCCCCATGTAAAGGATATTTTTTTTGCATTCTCTTATGAGACATATTTCTTCCAATGTTTTTGGAATGAGCTACTAATTATTTTTAGGGTTTTATGTAAAAATTATTTGTATGGTGGTGTGTTATATTTCATTTCTGTGCTTTTAGGAGTGGATGCATTTATGCTGTTTTTTTTACATTTTCTTCCATCTTTTCATTATCAATGTCCAATCAGTGTGTGTGTGTGGGACTCCTCCAGATAATTTTGCTTTCTCTTCCAGATAATTTTTATTATTGCTTTCTCTTGTGTTCTGCTCCCCAGTTTTAGTTTTCTGTAAAAGAAGACTATTGAGATGGCTTTTTCTGTCTGTCGGCACTTTTTCTGTCTGCCCTCAGATGTTAAAAACTACTGAGGCTAAAGGGCTGCAAATTGGTATGTTGATCATCCACTCTCCAGTCATCAACATACCAAATTGCAGCTCTCAAGCTTTGGTTAGTTTTATTTTATTTAAGGTTAAATTTAGCCATAATTGTACATCTGGCACTGCTATAGGTACCAATAACACAGGCCACCACCGGGCCTTGGCTAAAGTTTCATGGGCTACGGCTATAAGTTTCACGGGCCATGGCTGAAAGTTTCATATATGCTGTAAGGAAAACTCGATTGTACTGAAGAAACTTTGGCACATTTTTTACTTGTTTTTTATTGCAAGGTAACAAAAACTTTGCCTGGAGACTTTGCCTCTTGACTATTCAGTTTTACCATTTTTTGTCTCGTGCTTATGGTTCTGATCTCGTGTCATGGTTGTTTGTTGGTTTCTTTGCTCAATCATTGATTTTATTTATGAAATTTGGTTGTCCAGCCAAGTACTGGACTTTTTCAGCCATTCAGTACTTGAGACAGTGGAAAGAGGGAGATGGAGTTATTGAACAGCAAGATAAAGCAGTCCAGAAAAGGAAGTACAAGGATCTAAAGGTTGAGCTGGGAGAAAACCCCACAGTTGCATTAAGAAGTAGCAGTTGAAGAAGATGTTGGACAGTAAGAATGAAGAAAGGAAATGGGAATGGAGGTAAAAGTAAAAGGTTTTTTAAAAAGTGGATGCAGCTAGGGTTTGAAGGGATGCTACAAACACCGTCTAGTTAAGGCTGGATCATTGAAAAACGCTAGTTTAAAGTTTGCTTCTTTGTCAGTAATTTCTATCTTTTCTTGCAGCATTTTTAGTTCTGTATTACACTCATAAGGTCAACAGACCTTCAGATGTGCACAGGGTGGTGTTTCAACTTCACGTAGTTAACTGGACACTGGTATATAGGATCAGATTTCTGTTTTGTCCAAAATTTGAATTTTTAATGACAATGTTGTCCATTAAACTTCGTTTTCACCAGCTTAATGTTCACCCATTTTTCTAGTAGGGGATATTTATTTCCAAGTCTTGTGCATTCTGATACTTCTGTAATAGGGAATCAAGTACTGTATCTTGCCGATTGGTTTGTCATCTTATTTAGGTAGAATTACTCTTTCATGTAACTCATTTTCATGTTTTGCACCTATGATACTAGTAAGTAGTCTTCTGGCTGTTAAATTGAAGTATTTTTTAAAATTTTTGTTGGTAAAATTTTATTGTTTCTATGGCCTGCAGTTTTTGCATTATAAGGTTTAGATACATGTATCACTTGCCTCGTGACAAAATTTTAATTTCCAATGACTCTTGTACTTCAAATACTGTTTTTGTTACTTTTAAGGTGGTTTCTTTATTTTAACTGCTTGATCACGCCAGCTACTTGAACTCTAAGGGTAAGGAGGCATGCTGTTGAACCTCGGCCTCCAAGTTTTTGAAGATCAAAATTTATGTAAAGCTGTGCAGGATAATCCTCCAAAAGTCAATCATGGTAGTACTGGGATGGAAAAGTCCCCGGTTTGAGTTAGTTAAAAGGGACGCTTTTCAAATATATTCATCAGAAAATTTCGCTTAACGCATGTTAGTTTAGAGCAGAAATTGGCCCCAAAACGGCAGAATAATCATAATTTGAAGGTTTTTTTGTAAAACCAATTATAAACCACTTCAAGAGGTTTTCTTATGATTTTTGACGATTTTTGCTCTTTGAACGGGCCTCTTGCCCAAGTTAAAAGGTAAGAAACCCGTTAACTTAGAGGATCCTGCATTATAAACCACTTCAAGATAGTTGCTCTTTGAGGCCTCTTGCCCAATAACAAGCCGGGATCCTGCAGGGATAGTGCCGTCAGTGCACTTAGGCATTACTTATGGTTCTTTGCAGCATCCCTTTGGCCCAAAGTTACAACCCCTTTCATTCCTTTTATTGTACCTCCATTCATATACTCTTTCTTCCATCTTACTTTCCACCCTCTCCTAACAATTGTATCATAGTGCAACTAGAAGATTTTCTGACCTTTTTACTCCCAATTTCCCTTTCAGTGCTGAATGACCTTATAGGTCCCAGCACTTGGCCTTTGGCCTACACTTTATATTCCATTTTGTTCCAAAAAGCTAGGAGTCTGGGAGAAAAATTAAACACAAAATTTGATGAAAAACTCTGAATATGCAGACTACACCTTGAACCACTATCCCAATTTTCATCATCCTTCCACCTCAAATCACCAAATTCCTGGTGTAAATTTCATAAAATTCTGATCAACAGCACCTTGGCCCATGGGAACACAGCAACATGCTAGGATTAAGAAATTCCATACGGCTAAGATTACATATATCTTTATTAATGAAATTCCACAGCTGTGCCTACTTATATAAAAAGAAGTTTCGACAATGGTACCTGGTTTCTTACATACATTGTGCAAGACAGAGCATGGTAAAATATTTGAACAATGTACAATGAAAATGCTAGTAAAATATAGTACTTGCTTTATGTACTGATTATTAGCTAGACAACTTCTGATATACAGTATGATTAATGAAAGTGTTACAAGCACTTTTAAACAACAAAACCTATGCAAATTTCAATCATCTGCCTTGCATTTTCATGTTACAAAATGATAAGTTACTTTCAATTACAGTAATGCAAAACAACACTGCCTATCTGTGGATAGTAAATCATTAGGACATTCTAAACAGTTTTACTGCCAAATGGAATGATTCATGCTTTCTTTAAGTAATAAAAACACTTGTTAATTAAATAAACATAAACAAACAGAAGAACAGTCCATCACAGATATAGATACATTACTGTACATAGAAGTCATGTGCTTGGATTTGTTTTCAGAGACAAACACAAAATGAAATGGAGACTCAAAGGACTGATGATAATGGGCCATCCTCTGCAATTACAATCACTTTTCAGGCAGGGTATTTTTTAAGTCAGTTAGCACACTGTGTCTTTCAATTTACAATATTTTCAATTTATTCAAGACTGTTTTCATGACACATGCAGTTGTACTTGCTGGTTTTTTTCTGTTGACCACCAACAATGAAACCGAGTATAATACAGTAGTTGTCAATAATGAATAATGGGTAAACTTTCATTTACAGTACAAAACCTTTAAAATGATCACCATATTTAAAAACACTCCAATCTTGAATTAGATCATTACTGTATTCTTTATTCATCCTGATACTCATCCTTAAAGTTTCTCCCTCCTGACTAGGCATAAAAAACTTTATAAAACATAATTAATGAGATGTTCAACAATAATTATTACCAATTGTTACCTTGCCCTGATACCATGACTACAATCTTTTTATATCGCGAATAATAAAATTCTACTTGGAGTAATTATTCCCAGTAGGTAATAACTTTAGTTCATAATATGATTGCAGTAAAATTCCACAATTTATCAATTAAAATGGCACAACTATTTGTCCACCGTTGGGGACGTTACTTTCACCTTAACAAACACTAAATAACCTAACTAAGAGCAGCTATGCACTCAGTCTAAAGCTATGTACCTGATAAATACTTCATAAAGGCTTTGCCAAATACAGGTACATTTTATACAAACATTAAACAGTTTAACCTTACCACCAAGGTAAAAAATCTTCGACTCTCACGGGGCTGGTATGAAAGGTTTGTTTTCCAATATTAATGAATAGTTATATAACAGGGCTGCCAACTTATCACTCATACAAAATGAGAAACTGAAATCGTTACTGCTCGTTTTCCTGTTCTAAGAATCTGTCTTCTGAATGTGTATGCGTTTCTCTCTCTTTCTCATCAGATGGTTTATCTTGGATAGCCTTGCACACATCATGGCAATGTTCTGGTAGACTTGGACAGTGGATGCTGTAAAATTAAAAATTTCAATGGACTGACAAGTAACTTTCCAATATTCGTTGGCAAAACAACTTACCTCTAGGGAAAAAATAACGCAGGTTATCCAAAAAGTGATATGTTTATTTCGATTAAAATGTCTAGTCATTAAGAAACAGATTTGTAAATGCAGAGGGAAGTGTGGAGCTGTCAAACCGGGTGAAATTTTCTTGCATACATTAAAAGTTTTCTGAACACAAACAGAAATGCCTTAACATAAAAATTCAGACTTCAGTACTTTGTACTTCATTCACATATGGGGAAGTCAATTCTGCTGTGTCTATACACCAATGCCAATCTGAAAATAATACAGTACTTCAACATTTTTCTGTGTGTGAGATTTTGAACCATACTGGTGAGAAAATGAAAAATGATTTAAGTTCTTAAGTCTCTTGCATATGGAATGAGAGTTGAGTTAGCAGCGCTGTATGAATAAGAACTATTTCATAAATGGCACCCACTCATGAAACCTATAATTTCAAAGGTGTATTAAATCAACCACAATGCACATTGATGCATCTCGCTAATGGCTCTTAGGTGTAGGCTATTTAGGATGTACGATGGCTGACTCTGTCAATACAAAATTTTCTGCTTATACAGTAGTTAAAAAATCTGTACCACAACTGTACAATGCAGTATTTAAAAAATATTTAGATGAATCTTTTACATCATAACTCCGAAAATTCTTTGGAATTATGATATTATAATCAGAAGAGTACATAATAAAATAAAAATACAGTTGGGTGCTTTAAGCAACACTACACTATAGGATACTATTTCTGCCCTGTTTACAAGTGTACAAAAAAATGTTTCAACTATAAAAATGACTTGATAAAAATTGCAAAGCATCTTAGATTCAGCACAATACTTACTTTCTGGGAAATTTGCAAGATGATAATTTGGGCCTTTTCTCTTATAAAACTTATATGTAATAATGTGCAATACAAAGCAATTTAGTTTTTTGTATAAAATTTTTGTATGCTCATTGTCAAATGACACCGAAAAGTTTTAATTACCATTATTATCACGAGTAGTTTAGCCAGACCACTAGGTCGAGATTCTAAACTCACACACAAGTGACCTGAAGGTTTCTCTCTTGGAAAATAAGCAGTAAAAAAAAAATCATATTTTCCAAATGTCCTTGATCTAAAACTTGACAAAAAAAAAAAATTATAATCAGAGTATTGTGATAGAAACATTCTAAATCTAAGATGCTCTATGCACAAAAACATATGATTAACTAGATGATTACCACACAAACATAACTACCTTACGTCTTTTCAAGAGCACATGGGAGAAAATCTATGATTTTCTGTACAAAAAAAAATCTGAAACTATACTTCTATCCCCGAACTTTCATATCGCCAACAAGATGCCAATCTGTTATTATAATGAAAGACCTAATCACTCACGCAAAAGTAGTGTTATAAGTCTGCAATAAAAATCCTTCACATCATGAAGACCATTAATAAGTAGTACGAATGCAGTGTACTCTTGAGCACATGCATCTATACACACATATGATATATATATATATGTATATATTATACAGTTATGATATTCATAATCAACATCCATTCACATATACAGCAAAGCATTTATTAATAAATAATGTTCCTCATAAGGCAAAATCATATTTTGTGAAATTATTGTGAAACTAATCCAGTACATTTCAACACAGGGAGTATACTTTCATATTAACAAACCACAGACTCCGTGCTTTTACAATATCCCAAGCAATGGATAGTCTGCAATAATTTCCTCCATAACAGAAGGCAACACAAGCTAGCATAGAATAACCACTGCCTGTATCTGCATTTCACTGAACACAAAGACCTATGGTACGTTACCATCAATTCCTCTACACTAGTTGAGCATGGTGTGCCTGTCGTAAATGTTGCGACGCTGCTCTTGCACCTGCCGTTTCCACTTGTCTTGCTGGTGGCCGACTCTGCCGAGGACGTTAGGTCTTACGCGTAAAGGCTGCGCCATTCCGGGGGCCCCTTCTATGGCTCCAGCTTCCTCTTCTTCATTGGTGTGCTCTTGGTAAGATGGCTGTGAACGCCTCTTGTTCAGCAGTGGATCAAGACAGAGGAGGAACAACATGTAAACCACCAACAGGGAGATTATCCAGAGTACCAAAATGACGACAACCTGAAAAACAATGCAATTATATGATGACTTACGTTTAAATCCCTGTGACTCATTACATACACAAAACAGTACAGTCAAGGGCTTGGGTTAACAGAAAAAAGTAGAGCACCTTATATAAATTATTTCAAATTTTGACAACTAGTCCAATATGATATATACATGCAATAATGTACTTCCAGAGGTGAGCTCACGACTGAATTATGTTTCTGCATCAGTCCAAAACTGAAACAGGCAAGTCGGGACTTTACATTGTGTAAACTGTGTGGTTCATTAAATGTCATTTTTAACAACAAAAATGAACTTTTTCAATAGAAATCCATTACTTCAATACAGCATGTTGTGCACATTGTGAAATCCACAGCCACTCACTGGTATAAAAGAAGTAAGATCTTTGTCACTGTAGGTTCGTGCATATTTGAATGGCTCCATATTATTATTATTAGTTTGTCCAGACCACTGAGCTAATATATTTAGCTCTTGCAGGGCTTGCACAAAGGCTTTGTTTATATTGGTGAAGCTAAGATTTTATCTATTAAATGACCTTTTAAATTTTGATAATTGTTTTGATTTCTGAAAATTTTGGTTATAAAGCCAACATGAAGCACTGTCAGCCATTCAGCACTTATACAGTGATTAATGAGAGTTGGAGAGGTTGGACTACAAGATGGAAAGGAAGTTGGAACAGAGGTTAAGTATAAAGAGTGGGTGCAGCTAGGGGCTGAAGGGACATGTCAAATATAGATAACAATAATTTTGATTTTGTTTTTTGTATTACTTATCACATAAATCAGCCAACAGTTCTTCAGCTTTTCCAATATGTTAAAATTGCCAATAACACTTCTTCAGCTTTTCCAAATATTAAAATCCCCAATAACAGTTCTTCAGGTTTTCCAATATATTAAAATCCCCAATTTCACAATCGTTTTATTGACTAAAATACATCAAAAGGATATAAAATAAAAATGATTCTTTGATTGATTTAAGTACCATTATGAATGTTGCATTAAAAACTGCATAGGGAGTAAAATGTTATTTTAGACACAAAACTTGATAGAACATCACGCAGAAGTGAATATCATTTTTGGCAGAAAACATTAAGTCAAATCTCGAGAAAAACATTTCTGGCCTTTATTTATTTACCATCAATGAGATTCTGGCCTTTTATTTACCATCAATGAGAGTCTGACCTTTATTTATTTACCATCAACGAGATTCTGGCCTTTATTTATTCACCATCAATGAGATTCTGGCCTTTATTTTTACCATCAATGAGATTCTGGCCTTCATTTACCATCAAAGACCTCTGCTGCATCATAAATCATGAAAAGATAACTGATATGACATTTATATTGTATAACCTTGAGAGCCCCATAAGGTAGTAGTGCTGACAGTGTACCTCACAAGGTGCACTGTAGGAATTTTTAAGGTTCTTTGCAGCGTCACTTGACCCCTAGCTGCAACCCCTTTCATTCGTTTTACTGTACCTCTGTTCATATACGCTTTCTTCCATTTTACTTTCCACACTCTGATAACAATTGTTTCATAGTGCAACTGTTGTTTTCCTCCTGTTATAACTTTTAAGACCTTTCTACATGCAATTTTCCTTTCTCACCGCTGAATGGCCTCATAGGATCTGGCTTAAAATTTATATTCATAACCTCAAGAGGTATTCATCCATTACTAGTTTCATCTATAAAGCTACTCATATTACAAGACTTCACTATATTGTGGTTATTAGAAAACCAATGATAACTGTAGTCTGTGGTAATTAAGGCTGATTCTAGTTTTAACAAGTATGTTTAAGAGCCACTTGTTAGTCTGTCCTTTCTGCCAGTCCAGCACCAAATCAGCCCTGCAGATCTCAAAACTACTGGACTTTTATGTATTATTATATATTATTTAATTAGATCAATAAATCACATTTCTTGACTATAAGCCTTTCTCAACAGACCAAAGTAATTTAAAACCAAAGGGAATGAATGTAAACAAAGTTTGAAAGTGATGCAGCTGGTGCTCAGATGCTGTACTGTCTACAGTGTGTTATGCAAGGCATACTGTTGGCTGTAATCACCTAAAAGGACATTCACCTAAAAGTACATTCTTGTATAGTAGTGAACTAAGATACTGTGATAGTATTAAGGAGGACTTATGAAACTAGCTTTTGGAATACAAAATTTCACAAGATATTTGTGGCAGCATTTTATATTTTATATAATAACTATGGGCATTCCTTAGCATATTCCAGAAATATATGAGAGGCTGCTTTCACCACAAAACTTCTGAAATACATTCACTCATATGAAACTTTCTGTATGTTGTAATGGAGTGCTCACAAACTATTATTACTGGTTAAGACTTGACAGCTGTGATGCAATCTACTGAAAATAATGTAAAGGTAAAACGGGTTTGAACATCTTGTAGTGTTTTTAGGATGTGATTACCATCAAATACAGATCAAGTAAAAGTAGAGAGCATATGTGGAGAATTTACGTTCTTTGGAAGTTTAAGTTCAATTTTATCCTTTGTGGGATAACCCATTCCACATGAAATGGGAGATGAAAAACCCCACTGTTTCACTGAGTATTCTATACAAACAATTTCCTTGCCTTCTCTGTCAATTTAGATCTGAAATATCTTTCAAGTTTTAGACAAACAGACACCTTTTTTGGTGTTGAAAGACTTGTTTTGGTCAATATTTACTGGAAACTTCCCTTCACTCCTGCCGACACTTTGGGTGTTAGGTTACTTCTAACTTCTATATCTGCTTCCCAAAAATTGACTGTTTCATGATTTCTTTCTTCACTCTTGTTAAATATGCCTTTTGTTGGTCTTGTATGTCCTTGTAAAAATGCTATTCCCAGGGTTTATCCTTTGTACAGTACATCTCTAATAAGACTGGATCAAAGCTATTCACCTGATGAGTGATTCTGCCTTACCTCCTGTAGGGCTACTCTTCACACATATTTACTCTATGGAAACCACCCACTCTACTTTTATTTCTAATGCCTTATGATCTTCTACCGTTCAGGTTGCAAATCTAAACTTAACCTTTTCCCTTCCACTTATTTTTCTTGTTTCCTTGGGCCAGATAAGGTCGGTGGGTTGGCCATTCAAAAGATGCGAACACATAATTACCATCAAAATAACTCATGATACAAAGAGACATTAATAAATTTAAAGGTACAAACATTTTACCTTGATAGTGGTGCTGTTACGACTCTCATACTTGCACTCGCATTGGGCACAAAACTCTTGACCATTAGGCTCGATGTTTTTCGGAATTTTGGGAGCACTACATTCTCGCAGTCACTGAAATGTCAATAAAAAGATTATCATCACTTTAAGAACAAAAAATAAGCAGGGATTAAGATGTATATCAAAAGGGCTTCAACACTAAAGAGGAACATTCCCACTACAATACTGCAACAGAATAGTATACAGTACAAAATATATATATTCTACAAATGAAACTCTCATTTTACTTATGTATATCACTTTAACAGCTTCAGAATTTGGCTGAAAAGTGAAATTATCATGGAAAGAGGAGTTAACATCTTTCTCCCAAGTGGGTACCTGGCTTTTGTAACATGTCATTCCAGAGCCTTGGAGAAAGGATGGTACATAATAAATCCAGCTGGTGGGGTTGGAAGTCATTCATAGTAAAATAAAATGAGTTTGCATCTCGGGCATCCCTGTTATGACCACACCATGAGCAATGTTGTACAGTGAAGCCATTCATACATTACCACCCCTAACTTAACCTTCAGATGTTAGGTCTTCTGCAGTATCACTTTAATTACAGTAAGTCTCACCCAGAAGGAGACTGTGATATTAGAGTACAGTATTTCTTCTTAACAGGTCCAGTACATAAGAACAAGCAAAAACTCCCTTTTTTACAGTCTTGGTCTTTGTAAGTTACAGTCACCATGGCTGAACTGTGCAGGCTCCTGTTTTCTAAGGACCTCACTTCTGATGCCAAGTCAAAACTGGGCATTCCGTCCCTTTCCTGAGGTATCTGTGAATAGTTACAGCTCTGGAACTGGTGGCAGAAGAGGAATTCCCACACGAAAGTTTTCAGTATTTTCCTATTATCTGAAGCCTACCACAAAATCCTTGAGTGGTTGGAATGGGAAAACTACCTGCTTGAGTAAAAGTGGCCCAAACCTCTTAATCTGGAGCTGGAGATCTTGTCCACATGTGTTTGTGGGGCACCAGCTTTTCCAGATATTAGGTGTCCTATTTGCCTTTTTTCATAACTTGCCAGGGGAAGCTGGAGCGTGTTGAACTCCTTCAAACATAACTGTAGCCTCTGCATTCTGTCTATTGTGGGACTATGGCTGGTGTGCCTAAATCAAACCCCTTTTTGATGAGTTTAGATCACACTTGCCCTAGCAGATGACTACACCTTAGTGTTGACACAGACTGAAGAGACTTTGACTACACCTTAGTGCTGAAGAGACTTTGACTACACAGACTGAAGAGACTTACACAGACTGAAGAGACTTTGAGACATCTGAACAGACTGAAGAGACTTTGACTACACCTTAGTGCTTACACAGACTGAAGAGACTTTGACTACACCTTAGTGCTTACACAGACTGAGACTTTGGTGCAGACATCACCAGACTGAAGAGACTTTGGAGAATCTTATCACCAGCAATCCCTACCTGTAAGTCCAAAAATCAACTGGAGCCAAAAGGCAGATTAAAACTTGAGGCCAAGCTCAGAGCTGAAAGATATTCCCCTGCCATAAGGCCTACAGAAACTTCCTGGATGATCCATTAGTGAAGACCTGACAATACACATCCTTCAGTTTCACAGATGATCAAGCCCTCTTTATGAATAGTGATAAATTACACTACAAGTTCAATGGGCTGACATCAATGATGCCTCTCATCCTCCTGAGGCTTGGACCTACAATTCAAGAAAAAAAAAAAAAAAACTTTGGGGACAAGCCCCATGGAATAAAGACAAGTCTAGGGGTAGATGTGACATTCTAGTCTTCTACAGATGGCATAGGCTAAGGCAACTTGGGGTTAGATCTCCATCCCTTACAAGGGAAAAAGGTAGAGCTGACCTCTCAGGGTTGAAGGTCTCATTGGCATTGCTATGTGAGATGTGACTGTGTGCTGTAATGCTGCCCACTGTCAACTGATAACTTTGCTTATCATAAAGACTATCCATACTTAGGCATTTCAGTACTGTATGGAAATATTTACATAGAAAAATAAGTTAACTGGCTTCATTTCATGTTAGTGTTAAATGGTGCTTTTTTTCTTTATATTTTATGGGTTTTATTGACCTAAGATTTCCAGTGTAAAATTTAAAATTAGTCAAAATAATGTATTCATAGGAAAGACATAAAAGATGAAATTATGGTGGCCATTTAGATAAACATCTAAATCCTGAGAGAGAATGTGATATATCAAGAGGATTATAAGCAGGCTATACTAATGCAGTGTCATTATCTCAAGCCTATAGCAGTAACTAAACTACCACTGCCTCAACATCAACAAAACTTTTGTCATACCACAATTTGAATTTGCACAAGAATATATTGGATAATACAGATTTTAACATTCTAAACACAGTAAAACATATAACAGATCAGAAACACCCAATAAAATAAGGCAAGCTTTCACTTAAAAAAAAAAATGTACAACTTACCATTTGCTTGGTGCTACATGCTTTGTGTAGCTGACACATGTGCTCTTGGTACCATTGACATTTGAAGGATTAGGGCAGACACATATACATCGTTTGTCTTCACTCTGGGCCTATGGGAGGAAAATAATCACAGCAATAGACAAATGATAAAGAAATAAAGTTATAACTATTACTATATTGCTAAATTATCATTGTTAAAAAATAAAGTTATAACTATAATTATATTGCTAAATTATCATTGTTAAAATATAGTTCAATAGCACTTAAGTTAACATTCTTAACTGACACAGGATTTGTTTTGATAAAAATATATTATAAGTTATTTTTGCCTTGAACTCAGGAACAAGGTGGAAAGAGAGAAAAACCCATCTCTCCAATGGAAAAGGCCATGTAACTCCCCAATACACTTTGTCGAGTCCAAAGCTAGCAAAAAGATAGTCTTGTGTGTGCGCTAAATCCAAGACTTCCCTCAAGGAATCGTAAGATGGTCAAATTAGGCTGCAAAGATCAACAGCACACCCCACTTGGAGGGATGAAGCTCCCGAAGAGAACAAGACTGTTCAGAGTTCGTCATGAGGATGGATAACTTGACTGACGTGGAGAGACCCAAGCCCTTCAACTTTATGCCTAATCATGCATTGGTAGGTGATATTGTTAAACTTTTTATGAATAAGAAGTTTGTTACCTTCTTAGAATGATTTCAAGTTTTGCTTTACTACAGTTAAGTACTAAGTTGACTGCTGAAAAACTGTTTTCTACATAATTTCATATTTGGAGGTGTAAAGATATTCAAAACAATGATTAACATAAATTGAGAGGTAAGCAGTTTTAACTGTGACATTTAGCCAAGTTTCTGGCTAATTCATTACAACCCCTTTTTTATCTGGCAGATTAACTATGTCTCAAGGTCATGTAGAGTTAAGGGTGGCTGGGGCTGTGCGTTCCCTTTATGGATACTGATGAAGATGACGACAAACATGGTACGTAACCAAATACTGTTCCAGATTTATGGCCACTTATAGCAGATTAGGTTTGGGGTTCAAGAACATAAGGTAGGGTAGACAGAATAGCATTCTGGTCAGGCAGGATGTGGTATCATTGAGTAGGTTACACTAGGTTAGGTTAGAATGCATCCCTGTAAGCTACTTCTATCTATAGTCTAAGGTGTCTTGGGTCAGGTTAGGTTAGGAGCACAGGTGGGCAACACAGTCGAGTCTTGCCCCCTTCAGGTAGGATGTGGAACCCTGGGTTCCATTGGATTATTTATTTAGGTCTAACCAACCCCCCTTCCCAACAACCTAAAGTCAAAGCTGCCCAATGTGATCTCCCATTATGTTAGAAATAGGGTCATTATTTTGACTCTTGACCATTATCATATTTTGGACTAGAAAATATAATTTTCCTATATTTTAACATATGATTTTAATGTTTCTGATATTTTTCTCTTTTGCTATGAGGTTTTACTTTAATACTAGCAGCATTCCCAGAAGCCCCACTGGAATGAAAGGTAAAAAATTAAAAAAACGGTAAATATTTCTCTAACAGTAAATTTGCAATAGATCTGAACACGACTTTCCTGCTAATCGTCTTAAGGAGACTTACGATCGCTGCATAAAACTCTGTCTAGTAACAGTGTAAAATAATATAATAATTTTATACCATAACTCAATACTGGGCTCTTCATGCTGTGCTCGTAAGTCTCCTTTATTTGCTTAATAAAAACCAATACGGTAGAACTAAGTACTAGCTCTGTGTCAGGTATTACTTAGAAATTGGCTTTTTCCATAGTATTTTCGTTGCTTTTCAAGAATTGTTATTTTTTGTCCCTCGACTGCAATTAACCTTTAATTAACCTCAGAACTGATTACATTTTCATGGGCAGTGTTATGGGGGAACTTTGGGTAAAAAGTGGAGTTTCCTTCACTGGGGGGTGTGGGGGGCAGAGCCCCCAGCTAAGTATGACGGCCGACTAGCTTTGGTTAGGTAGGGTACATTAATTTTCAATTTCCCAAACCACAAAAAAAAATTCTGAGTAACTTTAACTTCAGATTACTGTCGACAAGCTAAGCTAGGCCTAAACCTACTGTCCAAATGACAGTAGGCCTACAGTAATGTTGCCTACTTCTTGTGGTGTCAAGTATGTGGTAGGAACAAGTAGCCTTGAAATGGCCTAGTAATACAGACTACCCTAAATAAAACATAGAATATTCTTATTTATTAGCCGACGTCGTGGGATAGGCCTAGGCTAAGTTCGGCCCATCGTCGACTTCGGTTAACTCAGCTAAGCCTAGGCCTATAAGATGGAAAAAAGAAGCATTAACCTATTCTAAAGCTTATTAGACTTAATAAAATAGAGTAACTATGGCTAATCGATAACTATATCCTAAGAAAACAAAATAATTATGTATATTGGCCGAGGTCTCGATAGGCCTAGGTCCATCTTTGTCGACCTTGGTTAGCTTAGCCAAGGATAGGCCTATGAGACAATGTATGACCTATTTCACAGTTAATTAGACCTGTAAATAACTGACCGAAGGATGCAAAATTACAGTGAATGTATAATTACCGAGTGTGCTACAGCGCAAAAAGAGAAGAAAACTATAATTATGACGTCTAACTTCGCCATATCTCAGGTTATTCAGGTTGGCAGCGAAATGTTGACGGTAAATATTTAAAGTGGCGCACCGTCATCAGCGTGCTAAATATGTCTAAATTTCCAGTATTTCACGGTAAAAAGATTTATTTATGGGGCTTAATGCTTCCTTAAATAAATACCAGTAATTTTACCATATCCGTTGACACATCAATGAGAAATGTGTAAGGAATATTTCCATAAATATTTAAATGGCACACCGTAATCAACGGGATGAAAACGTCAAAATGACCGATATCTCAATGTAAATAGATTTATTTTAATGTTTACTCCATACTTAGATAAATAGGATTCATTTTCTTATATCTATTGACGCATAAATGAGAAATGTAATAGGAATAGTTGTACTGTAGTAACCTTGATATCATTGCTAATGTTGTTTATTTTGACAGGAGACGAAAATATTTATAAATCTTTTTTAATTCGAACACGGATTCTTTTCTTTTTATATATTTATATTTAATTTTCTTAATACTTTCTTAATTATATACCATTAAACTTTTTACAACTCTCGACATATAATGGGAAATGTTAAGAGTAGTTTTACTATAGTAACTTTGGCAGCATTGCTAATGTTGTTTATTTTGACAGGAGACGGAAAAATAAGATGTAATCGCTTTACTTCGAAAGCATATATTCCTTTCTTTTTTGTATTCACATTCAATAACATCCCTGCTACTTTTAGTTTGTTTTTGGCATTATCTACACCAACGAGAACTATTTGTTTAGGTACTGTCATATATGGCAGTAGGCCTACATTACTAAATTAGCTGTAACATTGAAGAATGTAGAAGTTGACACAAGGCAATGTATATGATAAATAACTGGAAATAACGTATTTTGCCCGAGGAATAGACCAACGTTTTTTATGGCCATAATTTTATAATTCCTATGATCTGGTGTAAATATTTTCAGATTCCAATCTTTGTCTGAGTTATTTTATTGGAGTTGTGTTGTATTGTTTGGTCGCCAATCCAATTCTAGTTACACCAATCCTGCGGAAGATTGTACAAGCACGCTCTTACTATTGGTATGCAAATGAGGCTATTGCTAACCGTGTCGCCTGATGCATCCAGGTGACTTAATAATATTAGGAACAACTAGAAGCCCCTGGATTTATGGAGAGAGAGAGAGAGAGAGAGAGAGAGAGAGAGAGAGAGAGAGAGAGAGAGAGAGAGAGAGAGAGATTTAATATCTTAGCCCAATTTCGTAAAAGCGTACGTCATAGTTTGCCCGAAGTGTACGAGTATTTGTGTGTGTGTGTGTGCGTGCGTGCGTGCGTATGTTTTCCTCAAGACTTGCCCAAGTGTTCTTAGGAAACATTTGTCAAAAGACAATGCTTTATTTTTATTCATCTGGGTATGCACTCGTAAACTATGTTTCAGTCTAAAATTTATCAGTTGATGCCACAATATTTATATATATATATATATATATATATATATATATATATATATATATATATATATATATATATTATTTGATCCATGAATCACTTCATTTATGTATTTATCATAATTTCTCTGTCTCGGCGATTTGTTATCACCTGCTACTATTATCAGAAAAGTACATTTTAAAGTTACTTTTGATGATATTTTATTAATTTTTATTAAGTTTATTCACCTTAAGGGTAAAACTGAAGTGTTTACCGCCAGTCTCCTACCGGGATATATACTGCCTTTTCTTTGTTTTTGTTTATGTATGAATCTTTTGCTTATGTTTATGATATTTACTCTCTTGTTTATGTTTTTTACATTCATTCCCATTTTGCATGTAAACTGGTAGCTACCGAGCCAGAGGAGCGCGGTAGTAGTTTTCAGTTTTACCTCAGTATTTAACGGAAATTGTGAACTAAATAGATATGATAAGGCTTGAACAAATTCCCTTTAAGTCAGTAAAGAAAATCACAGGCAGACATGAGAATTGAAGGCCTCATTTAACTCCTCGCGTTATGTGACGGTAAGTTGGAAGTACCGTATATCCTAAGCAATTCTGAAAACATGTAAAACTTTAGTATTGTCAACCAGCAAGTTAATTGGCATTGATTTTACATAGCATGGTGTAACAGCATAAAGATATTTATCAAATCCAGTAGAAATTAAGTTTGGGCGAAAGATACATCCGTTTTCTGTTATTTCTAGTTTTCTATGATAATTTTTATGGTAGGCTCTTATATTTTTCAAAGGGACGGTAGGGACCTAAGATTTGCTCACTGTACTGTTAACCACTCCTTAAATTTTGTTGACAGAACTACTTAAATTTTGTTGACAGAATTACTGGTGTTCATACACAAACAGCTGAGATTTACTGGAATAAACACAAATTACGAATAAAATGGACGATCGGATGTAAAAGAGAGGTTTTAAACTCTTACTGGCATGAATTTATGTGGGAAGAAAGAAACCAAAACTACAGGTTTCGTAGATTTGAATCAATAATAAAATTTTCAAACAATATAATGCGTTTAAGATTGAAAACAACATTTCAGCACTGTCGGGAGTGCTTAACTCTACTTGTTCCAGAAGAGGATAAGGATGAAATGCCCTAATACTAGAAATGTCAAATAAAAACTGAGTCAATAGCTTATAGTTATCACAGTATGGGCGACCATAGAATTAAAGTTATAGAAAAACGTGAGGCCATCACTGGGCCTATGAGACTGGCTTCTCGTAGCTAGGCCGATGTAAAATGCTCAACAGGCTAAGTACTTTGAGAGAATATAATATTATAGCCGTTGGCTCTTCTGGTTATTTCACTTAAGAGACTTTATGATCTTTTAATTCTATTTCAGACAAGGCAACGATATCATTTTCCACTTTCGTAAGGAAGGTGCTAAAGCTATATTATGTGTACCAGTAGTTTGTTATAAAAAAAACTCACTACACCTATGTTGCTTAGTTCGGTGTAAATATCAGGTCTCTTAAAGTAAGGAAGCCCATTTAAGATAACAACAGTTTTCGTTAATTATCAAAATATTCATATTTACCTCTTTAAAGTAACAGGGACCCAGAAAATGCCGAGATAATGGGAACTTCTTGGTTTCTAGATACGAGACCGAGGCTGAAAACTATTCATATGGAACAAGCCCACACGGGCCACTGACTTGGAGTTCAAGCTTCCAAAGAATAGGCCTATTAAGGTGTTCATTACGAAGAAGTAAGAAGAGGCAAAGGGACACACAGAAAGAAGAGATCTCACTTATTTAAAAATAAACAATATGTTAATAAATTAATAAATAGATAAAAATGTATTAACATGAAGGAGAATAGTATTAGGGTAGTAATGCACTGCATCTTCGCTTGAACTTTTGAAGTTTTAATTGCACAACATACTCAGGGAGACTGTTCCGCAGTCCAACAGTGTGGGGAATAAAGGTCCTCTGGAACTGAGAAATTCTACAGCGAGGCACATTTGCTGCGCATTTGTGCTGCTGTTCAGCAAATGTGGCCGCTCTGGGCAGGAAAAGGGGATTAGGCATCAATTGTGAATGTGACTGATCTCTACGAAAAACTGAAAAACAAGACCATTCTTCGATGGTCCAAGCCATAACTGGTAATATTAGGAAACGGAAACCTACCACCACGAACCACTTTATCCAAAAGAGATAAATCTCCGGCAGAAGCAGACGTCCACACCGGAGAACAGCATTCTAGTAAAGGAAGGACAAATGACCTAAATATTCATAAATGTTGAAACATTTATGGCTGAATGAAAATAATCCACTTGAACTTTGTTACATTGTAAATTTAAAGGAGTTTAAAGTAGTTTATATATATATATATATATATATATATATATATATATATACATACATATACATATACTGCATTCCATTCATTTTGGAAGTCTTTCATGGATGCTCTGTCGAATAATGCTGCTACCAATAAAAATAGTAATATTAATAACAACAAAAGTACGTCAGCAGACTGTCAGCTGAGACTTTCATAGATTTGCAATTCAGCCTAATGTCTTAAAATAATATAACGGAAAATATTTAGCAAATACACAGAAGTATCGTTAAGTATTATTTTCTTATAACACAGACTGTCAAGATTACTGCCATCTACCGTTCGTTCGACAAATGGTTAGAACTTCTTTGCGTCGGAAAGATACTTTCGCACTTCCATTATCCTTGGCGATAAGAGTTACTCTTTCGTCAGGAACGTCGTAGGGAATATGTTGTTTCAGTAACGAGTCGTCGCGGAGTGTAGTAGCATATTTCGTCAAGTGTTATAACGTATTTTGTGTTTTCTTAAGTGTGAAGCTTTCGGGTGTAGCCAGTGGCCATTCTGTGTGAAGTGTGAACTGCTGTCTGTGCAGTTGTATATAGACTGTGGTAAGTACCTCAATTTTTCCGTTGAAAGCTTAATCATTAAATCTGTAGTTTTATTGTACGTGTTGGATGTGTTATTTTTGTTCAGTTCAGTTTAATTTACTTTTATATTTTTGGATACAATGTAACAATGTCGGAATCCTTTTTCAGGTTCCTGGAGTATAGTTGTTAGCTTAATTCCTACAACGTTAGTACTAAACCCATGGTCTACGTTAGAGCTAAACTCTACGATAGTCCCTCAGCCCGACGGCCTACGATAGTCCCTCAGCCCGACGGCCTCACGATAGTCCCTCAGCCCGACGGACGATAGTCCCTCAGCCCGACGGCCTACGATAGTCCCTCAGCCCGACGGCCTACGATAGTCCCTCAGCCCGACGGCCTACGATAGTCCCTCAGCCCGACGGCCTACGATAGTCCCTCAGCCCGACGGCCTACGATAGTCCCTCAGCCCCGACGGCCTCAGCCCGACGGCCCACGATAGTCCCTCAGCCCCGCCTACGATAGTCCCTCAGCCCGGCGGCCCTACGATAGTCCCTCAGCCCGACGGCCTACGAGTCCCTCAGTCCCGATAGTCCTCAGCCCGACGGCCTCACGACGGCCTACGATAGTCAGCCCGGCGGCCCCGATAGTCCTCAGCCCGACGGCCTACGATAGTCCCTCAGCCCGACGGCCTACGATAGTCCCTCAACCTGCTGGTGTTCCAGAACTCGATGGTAAATATTTTTCCTTCAGAACTTCAAGGTAAGGTGGTTTCTTTATTTTCTAATTTTAAAACTATGCAAGCTACTCTCCCCCCTTCGGGGGCAGAGGCCCCTGACGGGGGGAGAATCTCCTTGGATTCGCGATAGACCTAGTCTATCGCGAGTCGATAGGGGGGCTTGCATAAAACTTAGGTTAAGTTGCTGGTGTAAATGAAGCTTAGGTGTAATCGCAAGTGTCAGAATTGGTAGTACTAGTAATAGACGTGTTGCTTTTAAACCTATAACTAAACCGGAAGTTAAAATAATCGTAGATCAGAACATCAAACAAGCATCCTCAAAGTAAAGCTCGTAATGTTTTGCCTAATTGGAGCCTTCAGTCCTAGGTTGCAGTGCCTTCATGTATACGAGGATTAGTGTCAAGTTCCTTTAAAATATTAATTAGTAAGTTACCAGATGAGAGAGCAAAGGCCTGTAGGGGAACTAAGTGTAGGATCAGTGGCTTTGTAAAGGCGGGCTAGCCTGAAAGAAAGTTTAGTCAGTCTTTGCTTAATTTTCATAAATAATTACCTATTTAACGTCGCCTTATCAATTTGTGTTGGCAGTTTTCTTGTGGTTTCTAAGACTAGTATTTGGTTTGTCGGTTTTAAGCCTTCTCTTGTGGGGGCTAGGACTTTTGGTTTATGGGTTTATCCTTGTTCAAAAACTAGTATATGGTTTGTGGGTTTAAGCCTTCTCTTGTGGGGTCTAGAACTTGTTTGGTTTGTGGGTTTAATCCTTGTGGGTTATTTTTGGGGTCTAGAACTTGTTTGGTTTGTGGGTTTATCCATGTGTTAAAAAAACTAGTATTTGGTTTGGGTTTAATCCTTGTGGGTTCTTGAACAATTGTTTGTGGGTTTAATCTAAAGTTTAAAACAATTTTACATCCTGTATAAACTTCGTCCCTTCACCGACAGGTTAATAAAATGCCAAATTGGGGCTAATCTGAATTTCATACGGTAATTTTTTTCTATTATAGGTTTAAAAGTAACCAGTATTTAGTGGTAGGTCATCAGGTCATATGGTATTTACTAAACTTAACGAAGTATTAAGTCAGAGAAGTAAAACTGTTTTTAATGCCTTATTATAGTAAACTGCTTTGACAAATTATTCCCAAGGAATATTATTTTACTCATTGGCTTTTTAACTTAAACTTTTTCGTGCTTATTGTTCTTAAATCTTTAAAGTTTTATCAGATTAGTTGTGGATAGGTTTACATGTCTTAATTACCAAACTGAGCAAATTTGACAACTTGTCTTAATTTTCCAGGTTCTGCTGCCCAACGGAAGATTTCCATAGCCTAAACCAGAACTACTACTACTACTACCTTAAACTGAAGTTTCTCAAGCGAGCTGAAATACTGTAGCCCAGGTGCCTCTATAATCATAGGTAGTTGGGTTGGCTACTTCATGGCTCAGTAGAACCTGATCTATATGGAGTGGGAACGCTCATGCTGGTTATTTAATATATGTGCAAGCTATTCTTTTAATTTACTTCTCCTGATGAGATTTACTGATCTTAATAAAAATCTTAATTAGCAGTTAAGTTAATCTGATCACTATAGTTTAAACACTGGATAACTTTATTTTAATTTGGTGGTAATGACTTGGGTAATTAGGCAATGCCCTGGATGTATCTTAAATATTTTCCAGGTATAATCTGTTTTCCAAGTATAATCTCGAATTTGTAGCTAGTATAAAGCTATGGTTTTTATACTTTCGAAACTGGTTTGGTATATATGACCAGTTTGGTTCAGTCCCATTGAGGTTAGTTCCCTGATTTGAGTACTACTATGGGTGGATGACAATAGTATTCTTGCCCTAGTGACATTTACGTGAACAGTGAATGCAGGGTAGGGGTTTACCTGTTTGTCCAGAGTGCAGACAAACTGAGTGGTTTAATAACCACTACTTACCAGGAAAGTTGACCACTAGACTCGGGAAAACGGCAGCCCTTTGTCCTGATTACTGCAAGAATTTAAGCATTACCCTTTGCTCATTAATGGGTGAAGTTTAAGAGTACCTTTTCATGCTTTAAGTTAACTGCTAAAGAGTAACTGGTAAATTTTAACAGAGGCATGCATATCATACTAGTCTGAGCTTTTATACCAAGGTGGGCATTGAGTTTAGTCTGCAGACCCTAACCTGTTAAATTGACATGTCTGGTTTACAAGCAAAAGCTGCTCTTAGTTTTGAAAGGTGGTGACTGTTTATTCGTCGTATGGTGAACATTGATAGTGGAGGGTATCTAAGTTCTATTAATCTTATGGTAAACGTAAATGCCTATAACCCTTTCTGGGTAGACTGACATTAGTTAATCAGTTGGATAACTGTCCTATAGATGAAAAATTAAGTTGTAAACCTTAACTTGTCCACCTTGAGTATTAACTGTTCCTAGATGGGTTATTTGTTTCTTTTGGAAACTAAGGCTTTTGGTGTACACACAAGTAATTAAAGTTGACTTGAGGGCTATACAGTGCCTGAGAGATTCAACAAGATAAACCGTGGGACAGCTTTTTAAGAATTCCATATATTGAATTGTGGGACTTGGCCTTGCTGGCAGGCAAGAGAACCCTTGACTAAGATAACGATTAACTCCTTTAGTGGTGCCAAGGTGAAAACTACTTATAGTAGGTTGCATTAAGAGGATCCGAATGTGCTGTTTTGCTGTGCATTTTTTGACTGCCAGATAAATTCAGTTCTGGAATGAAAACTTCAGATTAAAGTTATGCTGAAAATGGCTGGATGTGGTAATGTCAGGGAAGTGTACGATGGAGTAAAAGAAAATTGTCCATAAATTAACTCGTGTTTGTTGGCTCTTGATGGAAGCCTTGTTCATGAGTAAATATTTAGTTAGATGGAGCATTTGGAGCATTATACATTTAAAGGACATAAGATGAAAGGAAATAGAATTGAAATTAATGCTAGGCTTTGGTAGCTCAATTTCATATGCCTTCTAAATTAACTGTGTCAATCAGGGACATAATGTAGTAGTAGTAATTCTGAAGCTACTGCATTTCAGGGTCGTCTAATAGTTTTTCGTCGATAAAATCTTGCCAAGGAATCTGTTATGGACCGTATTTTGGAAACAGCTATTTAAGGCCACAGCCTAATTGGCAAAAATAGGCAGTGATGTCTAATGCGAATAATTAAAGCACCAGAGTAAATCAAGGAAATTTAAACGGGAACTTAGCTAAATTTAGTAAGCATCCAGAGAGAGGCTAGTTGTGACGTAAACTATGACATCAGACGTAATAGCAGGGTTCCCAGTAGTATGTTAAATGATTGTAGAAACAAATATTTGACCATCTTGTACAATAAGCAATACCTTGAGTAGGATATGCGATCATTATCGAAATTCACACAGGCTGGCTTAACCTTAAACAACAGCATATCCTTTTACATAGTTTTAATATTACAATTTTATTTCATTCCCTTCAATTTCAAAGTTCAGTATAATCAATGGATTACTGGACTATAAAATTTAGGGCATAGCCCAAATCAATGGATTACTGGACTATAAAATTTAGGGCATAGCCCAAGCCCTTGGACTGAGTTAAGAATTTACATTCGGCTCTACAATGTAGTTAAGATTAAATGAAATAATCAAAGTAACTGAAAACCGAAAATTGAAAGAACTTCAAAAAACCGGAATATAGAGACTCATTGATAACCACTCAACAACCCTACACCAAACCTAAGTGCCAGTTCCAAGTAAATGGGTCGAGTGTGTAGAAACAACAAAACTGATAGAGGCGCACAAAGCAATGAAGGGGGAGTAGTGTGTTATACCAAGCACTGTGGATTTATTTTGGGATTGATCACGCATTAAGGAAATTAAGGTTAGAACACTTGCATTGTTACATTCATTTAGCAGGACTAAGCAGGTACACGTGAACCGGAACTTTTGAGGAGACAATATGAAGCAGCAAGGTTGTTTTCATAGGGTAATTAGACTTGGTGCATATATAAGTTAAAGGAAACGTGAATTGCGTCGTGGAACTGTATTGCACAATTAATACTCATTTGATGCACATTCCCTTATTGTACTCTACTTGAGACATGACTCGTCAAAAAGCTGGGGGAGAGAGAATCAAAAAAGAAAGAGAGAGAGAGAGAGAGAATGTAGGGTAGGTTTTTGTGTGAAACAATGTAAGAATTCCGTAAACCATACTGTTATTACTTTCACCAACATCTGAGTCTTCATTAATAAAGTATATGGGCGAGGTGTCTAGCAAAGTACGTCGTACCACAGTATCAATGAGTGGAAGGGCCTTCAGTAACGACGTTTTACTAGCCTCTATCTACGAGCCTGCTAGATTTAGCTAAGTTTCCTATAAATCTCTTTGATTTACTCTTATAAGTGCCTTAATTATCAACATTAGACATCACTGCACATTTTTGCCAATTAGGCTGTGGCTTCAAATAGTTATTTACAAAATACGATCCATGTCCGATGCTTTGGTAAGATTTTATCGACGAAGATCAATTAGACACGTCCCTGAAATGCACAGTAGTTACTGTTACTAGACACGTTCTTGACTGGTACCTCCCGGTAATGTCAGGGGGATATCAAATATGTCCTCCCAGTTAAAATATTTTTGTACCTCGGCATGATTTATTTCAGAATGTATTTCCTTCTAATGTATAACACTCAACCTAAATAGCTGTTTATTCACGAACGAGGCTTCCATCTAGATCCAAGAATGGGACAATCATTTTCTATGCACCTACCTAAAATGGCTGCTGAAGGCTCATAGGTCTTTGGGGACGGACCACAGTTAAAGCTTATTACATTGTTGGACAGAGGACATTATGCCTCAGGACCTTATATATACTGCTTTTGTACAACTGCTAGATTGGAAGCTCAGAAACGACTGGTGTTCAACAGGGCTACGTGCAAGTACCTACTGTGTTTTAACATTTTTTTACTTAAGGGTTAAACATTTTAGAAATCATTTTAGATCACATATTTCAGAACACTGGGGGCAGAGTCTATTTACATTGTAGAGTGAAAGAGTTTTTGTTTAATATCGGAGTGCTTCAGGCCAAGACAAAAAAAAAAACACTGCTTTTGCAGTAATAGATTTGCGGTTATTTATTTTTTTTTGCCGTTAATACTGACATTGTTGATCAAGTCATGTCGTTACGATAGCTGCCTGAAAATTATCAGAGCCAAATAACCCTTCCCCTAAAATCCCTCTCTCTCTCTCGCATTAAAATTCTCTCTCTCTCGCATTAAAATTCATAATTCTCCGAAGTTCAAAAATAATAGGTGCACAGCCCACCAGTCAATTTTCTTAAGGAAATTTTCAATCTCTCTCTCTCTCGTATAAATAAAAATTCATAATTCTCCAAATTTCAGAGATAATAGGTGCACAGCCCACCAGTCAATTTTCTTCCGGAAATTTTCAATTTCACTCTCTCTCTCTCTCTCTCTCTCTCTCTCTCTCTCTCTCTCTCTCTCTCTCTCTCTCTCTCTCTCTCTCTCTCTCTGGTGGTCTCCCTTTTCCTGGCCATGCATATTTTCCACCTGCGTAATCTGTCTTACGTCTCTGTCCCTCGTGGGCCCCAGAGGTCTGCTTGCGACACTTTATAATTTCATGTTTTCCTGAGAGAGAGAGAGAGAGAGAGAGAGAGAGAGAGAGAGAGAGAGAGAGAGAGAGAGAGAATGCTTTCATAATTTCATTTTATCCTGAATTGCATTTCATCCTCCGTTTATCTATGACGTCGATCTGAGAGGCTTCTAATCATGGAGAGAGAGGAATTGAGAGAGAGAGAGCCATGGAGAGAGAGAGAGAGAGAGAGAGAGAGAGAGATGTTGCACAGAGCACTGTGGTTTTCCCCCGTATTGTTGCAAACCGCCCTTGATGAGTATGCGTTGATTGCAGGGGCAACACATTAACTACCTGTGAACTCTGCAACGCGAATTACGAATCAGCTGTTTACGTAGCGTCCAAAACAGCCGATAACGATTGAGCGAACGTCAGGTTTAAAGCAATTAACACTAGTCTCACTCCGGCGTTGAATGAAGGAAATGTCTTGACAAGATACTGGCCAAACGCGAGAGTAGTTCCTTGATAGCGCCGTACGATTAGCGTAAAAAATTGTATGCGTGCGCGCACGTGCGCGTGTTTGTGTGTGTTCCATAAGAACGTGTCTTTACAACAACGATAATATACCATTTTTACACGAACTTCAAGAGCGGATGGTTTGGACAATTACAAAATCACCACAGAGAGAGAGAGAGAGAGAGAGAGAGAGACTCAGTAATTTCGTCAACACACTTCGACTGCTCAGAAGCTTAGTTGAGCGAGAAACAGACAGGGGTAAATCTAACCTCCTTGGGGTAGTCTACACGACTGCTTATCAGTACCGTTATGAATGCCAGGGGAGATAAAGATCGGCGTCTGGGTCAGTTGTCCTTTCTGGGAACAAAGAAGAAGGAGAAGAAGAAGAAGAAGAAGAAAGGAAGTGGGGGAGGGGAGGTAGGTTGAATTTGGCGATCAGAGAAAGCTACAGCTTTCTAACTTAAGAAAAAGAACTATGTTCGCTCTTGCGGCCACATTGTTGCTTGCCGTTGCTTTGAGCAGAGAGAGAGAGAGAGAGAGAGAGAGAGAGAGAGAGAGAGAGAGAGAGAGAAATTTAAAATTTCCGTATGAAATTTGACTGGTGGGTTGTGCGCCTAAGATATCTGAATTTCGGAGAATTATGAATTTTAATATTTTATATATATATATATATATATATATATATATATATATATATATATATATATATATATATAGATAGATAGATAGATAGATAGATAGATAGATAGATAGATATGTGTGTGTATATGTATGTATGTATGAGAGAGAGAGAGGGGTGGAGGGTGGAATGGGGGGTGATCGCTCTGTGGGAATAACTATGCTTAAAAATCCATTCAGCTTCCTCGGCAAATGTACGAAATTATTATTGATAAAACCTCGCCACAGGCTTAACCCGTAATCCCAGTTTTGACTGTAATTCCGCGGCAGACTGTCTGAATAGCAGTTTAAGCCTTGCAGTCCCGTTAAGGGCCTTTTCGGTGACTAAAATACACCCAGGATAAAATACATCCTGGGCCTGGTCGTAGGATCCTTTAGGATAATTACTGAAATTTCCTCGTGACTGTTCCATCCCATTCAGAGTACCCTTCTCGTAGGATTCAGTTTTGTTTTTAATTTTGTCTTTTTTAGCATTCAGGCCCCATTTGAACCTTCCAGTGCACAGAATGACACTTTTTCCGTCTTCTTTTAGCACTTGGCTTCGAGGTTTTGAAGACTAAGTTTGCTAAATAAGAATCGACTGATTCATTCCCCAACGTAACTATACGTCTCAGATTAGCCTCAACTGGTGACAGATAGATACAATTATCAAGATGGCGTCTCAGATCAGACTAAACTGGTGACAGACAGATACAGTTATCAACAAGGTCTTGGATATCAAGTTCCCGCGCGTGTCATCACTGGGACACAACGCACAAGCAAAGCTTCGTTTGCACTCAGGTACGAAAACCGACATTCGTTTCTTGATACCAAGTTTGACGACAAGACGCCAAAAGACTCGGTAACAGTCGCTATAGTGTGACACATTTTGAAAATTCTCTTTTGTTCGCTCGCTTCTCTTTCCGTTCGGAGCTTTTATTTCGCTCTCAAGTCACAGATTTATCTCTTTCTCGCTACAGGAATCTTTGTCACTTTCCTCCATTGCTCCACGAGACTTTCTGATGGCCTATGGAAGTGTCAGAACTGAGCAAGATACCTTGTTTTCAAAGTGTCTCTCAGTGTGATATCGTATCACAGGCAAAAGACTGCCTGTGAAAAAAGTGTAATGTTTCTCTCCAGTTCTTCTGTACTGTTCCTCTATTTCAGTTAACTCGTGTGGGTTTGCGTGGGTTTGAATCGGTTTGTTTGGGTTCGTCTGTTGCTACCTAACCCTGCAGACTTGGTAAAAACCCCTTTTGACTTAAAAAAAATCTAAATCTTGTCTCGTCCTGTTGAAAGGTCTCCTAACTGTGTATTAAAGAACGTGCCGTTGAGAGAGAGAGAGAGAGAGAGAGAGAGAGAGAGAGAGAGAGTGGGGTTGCCTTTGTGGTGTAAGTACTCTTCTTACCTACCGAATGAGGAGGGACCCCTAGATTCGACTCCTGGCCTGAGCATTAAAATTACTTACGTGGCCATAGATCAGGTGAGTGACCTCATATTGTTGCATCCTAAAGACCACTGCTCAAAGGTTATTCGCGCGTTTTATTTCGCGGGATTTCGCGCAAACTCGCGAACAGAATTTTGCTAAATTCGCTAAAAAAAAAAAAAAGTGGTTTGAATCGCCCTGAATAGCTGACAAGTTTTTGCAACAATGAAAAATACTCTTTGAGGCTAAAAAAAATCCTGTGTGACTGGAGTCAGTTATTTCCGCTGGGAGAAGGTAAAATAAAAAGTTTTGATTGGATAAAATACATCAGTCGTTACAAATGGATCCAGATTATTATGAAAACAAACTATTATCAGACCGCGTTTAGTCTGAGGTTCAGATTTGTAAGAGTAAAATACTGGACTGGGCCAGAAGCGTCTATTTGCAACATCCTATACATACAATGAATATCTATATATACCTATTTCACTCATGTATATATTACCGCCATGAATACAGTCTTAAGTACAAGTCGCATTATTATTATTATTATTATTATTATTATTATTATTATTATTATTATTATTATTCAGGAGATGAACCCTATTCATATGGAACAAGCCCACCACAGGGTCCACTGACTTGAAATTCTAAAGCTCCTAAAGAATATTGCAGTGTTCATTTGAAAGAAGTAACAGATGGTAATAGGAAATGCAGAAAGAAGAAATCAGTTATTAGAAAAGAAAAAAATAGATTAACAAACTAATATATAAATAGATAAAAATGTGAGTAAATTATTAAAATACAAGGAGGATTGCTTCAGAGTAGCAATGCACTGGTCAGTACAGAGTAACAGAATATAATACTGAACTTTATGTTGTAAGGGCTATGAATGGACATCGGGTCGAGACAACACAGTCTTTATTCGAACTTAAACCCGGGTTCTTCAGACTTATTAATCGTTTACTTCGTCGTAAAATCTCAAGTGCTAGGAATGTCCAGTCACGTGGCAGATCCTGCATCAGAAATAGAAGCCTTCGTTGACCAATTCCTTCGAAGGATTCGGGATTTTTTTCAGGATATTTTCGTCTCTGGCAATCGGAAGTAACAACTTTTATCGTCTGTGGGAAGCGATTATCCTCGCGCGCAGACACACAGGCACATACAGACACACACACACACACACACACGCACAGGCAGACAGACAGACAGACAGACACACAGCGAGCTTCGTAAAAATCGACGGTATGTCGGCGAGGAGCTTCAGAATTCGCAGGTGTTTCCGCCTCGGAAGTCAGAATGCTGTCTTCGATGAGGCAATGCGTGGAGCTTGCTTTGACCTCCAAAAGAGAGAGAGAGAGAGAGAGAGAGAGAGAGCTCCACCTCTCTCTCTCTCTCTCTCACACACATACAAGGCGGACGGGCCACTTCGAGCAGCCGCTTCTCAGAAAACGGCGAGATCTGCTTCTTCTTCTTTTGCGGCGTCATTCTTTGATGGGGAACTCTGCTGCTGTTCTAGGACTTCGTCGGGATCTCCCACCTAGAGCTGGACTTCGTGGAGACTTCGTGCCGTCCCCGCCGAGCCCGACAGCGAAGAGGCATGTTTACGCTGTCAAACGCCGGTGATTTATAAGTGGCTGAAACACGCGTTACGCAGTTCCTGACCGCTCTAATGCTTATACTTGTGAAACATTAAGGGTGTCTAGTTTCCGGCAATGGATATTATCTTCTTTCTGACGACTGCCAGGACCGGAAACACGCGTCGACGTCGTCTTCTCCGACGCAGACGTAGAACTGACCACAGCCACGTGGGTTTTTCGTTAAACCCTGGGTGGGACTTGGAGGAATGACTGATGGAATGACTGTTTCAGCGAGCTGCAATTTGCTTTGAGATTCTATAAGTTGGCGGTTTTGCCTCGTCATTATAGTCAGTGGATGAAAGGACACTCTTTTTTTCATGTCCTTGAGAGAGAGAGAGAAAAAACGCTACATTCTTTTTGTTCTTTGCACACCAAAACATTTCCAGTCGCAGGATCAGAGAGCAGTCCTTACAGAAACAGGATCACTTGGTACAGTTTACAAAAAAAAAGGTGGTTCTGTCATAGGATCATAAGAGCAGTCCTTGCAGAAACAGGATCACTTGATACAGTTTTAAAAAAATAAGCAGATCGCATCTTAGGATCACGGAGCAGTCCTTATTAAGGAACAAGATCACTTGGTACAGTAAAAAAAAAAGAATAAAACTGACCCTGATAAGGTTGACAGTGACACACAAACAAGAACAAACCGGAAGTTGTCTTAGGTAAACAGAAGGATAGACAGGTCAGGTAACAGGCGACCGGTGGTTATAAACAGTCTGTTAATACATCTGAATTACCGTTAATTTTTTTATTAATAGGTTCCGAAAGTTATCTCTCTCTCTCTCTCTTTATATACAGTATATGAATGTGTGTAGGTATTATTTAAAAGTATATAATAAACCTTGTGTTTTTAAAAGTGAATGAATCACTTTGCTTTCAAAATATGGTGCAGGTACTTAGACATTCTCTCTCTCTCTCTCTCTCTCTCTCTCTCTCTCTCTCTCTCTCTTTACATATACATGTGCAGATATTATTCAAAAGTATATATACAATAAACCTTGTGTCTTTAGAAGTGAATGCACTACTTAAATTTCAAAATATGGAACAGGAACTTATTCATTTCTCTCTCTCTCTCTCTCTCTCTCTCTCTCTCTCTCTCTCTCTCTCTCTCTCTCTCTCTCTTCTCTCTTTACATATACATGTGTAGATATTATTTAAAAGTATATATACACTAAACCTTGTGTTTTTAAAAGTGAATGCACTACTTAAATTTCAAAATATGGAACAGGAACTTATTCATCTCTCTCTCTCTCTCTCTCTCTCTCTCTCTCTCTCTCTCTCTCTCTCTCTCTCTCTCTCTACATATACATATGTAGATACTATTTAAAAGTATATATTAAAACTTGTGTTTTTAAAAGTGAATGCATTCGTTATTTTGCGTCCAAGATAAAGTGTACACGTGAGTTTAATATTCACAATTTATTTATATATCAGCATTATATAAATATATATGTATACACATGTGTACATATATGTATGTATACATATATATACAGAATTTACTCTCTCTCTCTCTCTCTCTCTCTAAAGTCTTGCATCTGATTATGCAGTGCGCAGATGTTACACGTTTTCCCATACATAAAGCCTCTCCTACTCCCTACCCATATATTGTTCCTACCCTCCCTTATCCCCCTCCTTTCTCATTCTTCCCCCTCCCCTTCCATTCCCCCTCCTTCCCTTCCCCCTTCTCCTTCCCCCCTCACCCCTGACCCCAAAGGCTGGAAAGTCTCCTCCATGAGAACAGGCTAGTCTGTCGCTCGTCGAAAAACAAATGAACAGATTTCTTTTGGCTTTTCATAGCCAATGTTTATCATGTTCTCTGCTTTATTTTCTTGATCTCTCGACTTTATTTTCTTTTTATTTCTTGGCTTTATACTCTTTTATCTTTTGGCTTTGTTATTTTTTTATTATCTCGATACTGTTTTTTTATAGTGTTATATTTGGTTGCCGTTCTGTCCTTGTTACTTTTTTGACAGTTGTAGTTATCAGGTTTTATTTATTTTACTGTCACAGATATTTATTTTTCGTGGCATTTACAGAGAGAGAGAGAGAGAGAGAGAGAGAGAGAGAAGGGGGTGAATTTTTGCGTCACAGAAATCAGAGAATTGATTACAGTTCAGTTACTGTTAATCCTAACAGTAAATCAACACTAATTCATATTTTCCCTGGAAAGGGACCCAGGCACTTCCTTCCCTTTGCGAGCCTTCGCGTGAGAGCCTAAGGGAGGGGGAGGGGGAGGGGAAGGGGTAGTAGGGGGAGGGAGGGAGGGAGGGAGGAGGGGAGGTTCACTGGGAAACGGAGGAGGAACCTCCACGTTGAATATTTCCTGTCTCTCTCTCTCTCTCTCTCTCTCTCTCTCTCTCTCTCTCTCTCTCTCTCTCTCTCTTCTTTTCTTTTCCCTGTATGTCTGTCTGTCTGTCTCTATCTCACTGTCTTTTGCTTTCTCTCCCTCACTCTAGCTGTCTTTTCTTCTCTCTCTCTCTCTCTCTCTCTCTCTCTCTCTCTCTCTCTCTCTCTCTCTCTCTCTCTCTCTCGCTTTTTTCCCTGTATGTCTGTCTGTCTGTCTGTCTCTATCTCACTTTCTTTTGCTTTCTCTCCCTCACTCTAGATGTCTTCTCTCTCTCTCTCTCTCTCTCTCTCTCTCTCTCTCTCTCTCTCTCTCTCTCTCTCTCTCTCTCTGTTACCGACCATCCCCATGTCCGTACCCAGAATGATAAGGCCGATCATACCTTTTACATTTAAATGTCAATCATTACCTGAATATAATATTATAACAAATATTATATCTATAATAATGATGATAGCAGCACAATTACATGTAATAATGATAATATAAAACATGAAAACATTCCCTGTCTATTATTGATCTAATATGACAGGGAAAAGGAACGCCATCTTGAAGATTCTGTTCTTTTTTGTTAAGGGATTCTGTCTTCCGAAAGGTCGATTCTGTCTCCCGTCATGAGATTCCATCCCTAACCTTTGACCTGGTGGTTGTAAATCCCTTGTGTTGATTGTTCTTTGTCAAGCTATTTTGTAATGGATTCTAATCCCCTACAGGATTGGATTCCTTCTTCCATCAGCTGATAAGGGATCGGGATGATTCTGCCTCCCATTGGCTGATAAGGGATCGGGATGATTCCACCTTCCATCAGCTGATAAGGGATCAGGATGATTCTTACTTCCATCAGCTGACAAGGGATCAGGATGATTCTCTATTCCATCAGCTGATACGGGATCAGGATGGTTCCACCTTCCAACTGCTGATAAGGGATCAGGATGATCTGCTCTCCATCAGCTTATAAGGGATCAGGATATGTCTTTCTTCCATCAGCTGATAAGATCAGGATTATTCCACCTTCCATCAGCTGATAAGGGATCAGGATGATTCTTTCTTCCGTCAGCTGATAAGGGATCAGGATGATTCTTACTTCCATCAGCTGACAAGGATCAGGATGAACTTCCATCAGCTGATACGGGATCAGGATGGTTCCACCTTCCAACTGCTGATAAGGGATCAGGATGATCTGCTCTCCATCAGCTTATAAGGATTATGTCTTTCTTCCATCAGCTGATAAGATCAGGATTATTCCACCTTCCATCAGCTGATAAGGGATCAGGATGATTCTTTCTTCCGTCAGCTGATAAGGGATCAGGATTATTCTGCCCTCCATCACCTGATAAGGGATCAGGATGATTCTCTCTTCTATCAGCTGATAAGGGTTAAGGATGATTCCTCCTTCCGCCAGCTGATAAGGGATCAGGATTGGATTCCGCCCTCTGTCAGCTGATAGAGGAATCTCACAGGTGACAAGGTAATTTCGTTGGAGAATCCTTTTTCCTTACCTGACGATTTTGCATACAACTGAAGTGATTTTTTCTTCAGTGAAGCGAATAATTTTTATTTTATGTAATTCTGTCCTCCACCGGTGAGTAAATGTTCCATTATAATAGATGATCCTCTCCTCTTTATACTTAGTCATTTTTTTAATGTTTTCAAACTTTCTTCTAGACCCATTACACATTATGTTTCCAGGAGCCTTAACAAATACCATAATTACATTTAAAAAACTCAATATATTGTTTCTTTCACTTGGCACTTTTTTTTTTCTTTATTTTTTTAGGAAACTTTATTTAGCATGATTTTAAAACAAGGGTAAAATTATCTTCATGGGTTTCTGTATTTTGGGGTTGGCTGTTAACAAATTGCAGGCTATAGGCCTATGTAGTTATAGTACCATCTACGTACAGTGTGCTTACGAGGTGCAGTCGCTGGTGTCTTGTTTAGCCTTCGGAATGAACAAACTGGTCAATTTAGCAGCAGTTTTTATTTACTCTTACAGATTTCAACCTTGAGGAGTGGAAGATATATAAATATCAGAAATGATACCAGAAGGTTGTAGATGCCATGTTTGCACTAGCATTCAACGAAAGTCAAAGTGGACTGCGCTTAGGAAATTTCAACCTGCACCTGAAAAGGCAGCAATGACGTCCTGGACGGACGATTAAAGGCAGCTTCACCTCAAGAGACACCGAGACCAAAGCTGCAAGAGAGGACACCTGAAAGTCTTCAGCGGCTCCAACCTGATACCCACCCTTGTGATGAGAAACAGCCCAGGGTACTCACTAACTGGGCTGGACACTTGTCTGCCTTGGTTATTGGGAGCTTGTCATCCTTTTGGGGGGACCAGGAAGCCTGGGACCAGGGCGGTTTGCCGATTTAAATTTGGAGGAGGTATAAAAGCCTTTTATTATAAGTTGTGTCAGACACAGGGTTTCTGCAGAATTCTGGGGTCTCTCTCTTGAGCAGAAGGATCAATGAAGAAGCGTCCCAGCCTGTGAAAATTACTATTAATTTTAATATTTCTAGATTGAAATTCATTTCTAAATTTCATCTTATATTCCTTTATTTTCTGTCAGCTTTTGGTATTACTCACCTATGCATTAAAGTCTGTTCCATTATAAACTTATTGTAGTCCTGAAGATGGCCGTAGGAATAAACTGAGCAACATAATAGCACCTTTTTGTTTTTCCCTGAAAGACTTGAATCTTAAGGATTGGATAAAGCGCTGAAAATACTGGATGCGTTGGCAGAAAGTTGTAGATACCATGTGTGCATATATTTATGTATTTGTGTGTGTGTGTATATATATATATATATATATATATATATATATATATATATATATATATATATATATATATATATACACATATATACACATATATCTTTGTTCAACAATAAGCAAAGTTCAGCCAATAGTCCACCGCACAGTACACGGAAAAAGAATTTCCTCTTCCCATTTCGAACGTTCTGTGTAGAAATAAGAACGATACTTCAGCTTGTAGTGATCTCTCTCTCTCTCTCTCTCTCTCTCTCTCTCTCTCTCTCTCTCTCTCTGCGAACTTCAGGTTCTACTTGGAGAATCGCACATCCGTACACTCCGCCCGATTACTCTTTAATCTCTACAAATATTGAGACCGCCACGATGAAAAGACCATCTCTCCCTCCCCTCCCATCCTTCCAACCCTTCCCCCACCCCTACCCCTTCCCTCCCCTCCCCAGCTCCTCCCTCAGCATCCATTATATAGGTACACCATCCATCTCCCATTCCGTCCCCTACCCCAGCATCCATAGTTTGTCTCATTCTTCTTCTTCTTCTTCTTCTTCTTCTTCTTCTTCTTCTTCTCCATTGGCAGCGAAGCGCACATGTACAGGTGGCTGGAAAAGAGAGAGAGAGAGAGAGAGAGAGAGAGAGAGAGAGAGAGAGAGGCGGTGGGAAAATGCGTAGCCCTACAGAGGAGGCTGTATGGCTATCAGTGTATGTCTGGGAACTTTTCCATCTTCGCAACAAGAGAGATTAAGAAAAAAAATACAGGTATCTTATTTCTGAGAGAGAGAGAGAGAGAGAGAGAGAGAGAGAGAGAGCGTATTAATGGTCCCCTTTCTTTTTTTTCCCCCTTGCAGGGGTTTATGAGCTGTCTTTAGACCTCCGCCAGATATGATGAATTTAGCTTTTACAATTCTCTGGTATGCTAGACCCTTTTTTTTGGCATTTCGTCACCCCTTGGATGGACCCGCTTTCAAAAACGGTCTTGAGAATTTTCTACAGATGATGATAGAGATACAAGTCAAACTGAGCGTGTGTTTATAATGAAAGGACAGGCAGCTAAATTGAAATGAGGAATCAATATTAACGAATAATTACTATTATTGTTCAGAAGATGAAGATGAACCCTATTCATATGGAACGAGCCTAACACAGGGACCGTTGACTTGAAATTCAAGCTTCCAAAGAGAGTGGTGTTCGTTTGAAAGAAGTAACAAGGTAAAAGGAAATACAGAAAGAAGAGATCAGTTATTATTATTATTATTATTATTATTATTATTATTATTATTATTATTATTATTATTATTAAGATGAACCCTATTCATTAGGACCAACCCACTTGAAAAGCTTCTAAAAATATATGATGTTCATTTGCAAAAGAAGTTACAGAAAGTATTAGGCAATGCAGAAAGAAGAGATCAGTTATGAGAAGAGAAAAACAAAATCAACAAATTAATATGTAAATAGATAAAAATGTAAGTAAATTATAAAATACAAGGAGAATTGCTTTAGGGTAGTAATGCATTGCATCTTCGCTTGAACTTTTGTATCCCAATTGCGCAAAAGAAGATCAAAATAAGAACATTTCAAAGGACATCAAATACAAATGGCGTTTTTTCAGTAAAAACAATATCGTAAACGTGTCAGCAGCTTATCACACACATCAGAAATAGTGCAGCAGATAATTGCATATTTCATAAGAATCGTTCAGATAGTGAAACAAGCATGAAATTTTGCACAAGTGCTCTTTAAAGTTCCTCTATCAGAAAAGGGCGCTGGCCACGCAAAAAATTTAATATGGCGGCCAAATTCCAAGATGGCGGCCAGTATCGACAGATTTTGGCTAATTTTTCACTAGAATGGCATGTATTTGCTTCTAGCAATATGGTAAAGCTCTTCCATACTATTTCTTGTGAATATTATGTTTCTGTAGCTTCCCAGTACAGTTTACCTTTAAATATGGGGCTATATAGCTGCCAAGAAAAAGGTAGAAACAATAATTATAATGAGAAATAATGCCCGTTCAACAATTATCGTTTTAAGCATGGATCTTGGTTTCTGTGGTTTTAGATCCTAATGAGGCCATCTCTTTCGAATAACTCATCAATTTTGAAGGAAAATTAATAAATGTAAAAGAGTGTATGTCTGCACACAACCAGGGCACACTGGTGACATCACTGCTGTGTAACTCAGCATGGGGTTCAGTGCCAGCTAATCCAGCTTTACTAATCCTGTAGTCTTAGACTAGTAGTTGTAGTATAGTTTAGTTTAGTGTCCCAAATGCTTTCTAACAGCCCCAGACCAGCTATAGTTAGATAGCCGCACCTGAATAGACAGGATGTGCCAGCGCGGGAGAGCCGAGCCAAGGGTATGGGGCTGTACATGATGGTTCATGTACTTACCCGGATGGTGTACAGATCACACGGGACTTAAATGGCACTGGATGAATGATCGGGCTAGGTGTAGGAGACCGAACCTAGTTGAATCCCATACAGGAATGTGTGCTTTGTTTAAGGTGGTAAAAGGATACCCCTCGGCCTTAATCAAAAGTGAAATCATGGCAGAATGTGATGCCAATCCAATATTGAGCAGTAGAAAAGCAAACTGGAGTTTGTGTTGTCTTTGTCAGAAGGACAAAAGAGGTGAGCACTTGACATCACCTCCAAGTCATCATGTCCTAGACCATGATGGGTACACAATGCTGGCAAGGAACATTCCCATGTTCAGTGAAATTAATGAAATGCCACTGATAATGGATCCAGCAAGGCTGGATGAAGGTGATGGCATAGAGGCCACTCTCAGGAAAAATGCAGCAAAATACCATGTGAACTGTCGCTTGTTGTTTAACAACACTAAACTGGACCGTGCAAGAAAGCGACAATCCAATGACCAGACCAGCAACACTGAGACTAGTCGCAAAACTGCGCCGAACCAGTCATGACAATGAAGTTTGCATTTTCTGTGAGAAAGTGGCACCTGCATCTGATCTCAGACAGGCTAGTACTAAGGGCCTTGACTTGAAATTGCGTGAATGTGCAGAGATACTTAGTGATGGCAAGCTCCTTGCTAAGTTGACTGGTGGGGATGTCATTGCACAGGAGTTTTAAGTATCACCATGCCTGTCTTTGTGCCTCTACAACAGAAAAGGTCCTACCTGAGGAGCCTTGAGAAAGACCAAGGTAGCACTGAGTCAGAATCAGATGTGTATCCACTAGTTCTGTCAGAACTGATGACATACATTGTTGAAAACAACCTTTGTTCAGATGATCCAGTCACATTTCGGCTGGCAGACATTTGCCACCTCTACCAACAACGTCTGGAACAATTAGGTGTAGAGTCACCAAGTGTAAATTCCACGAGACTCAAAGACAAACTTCTGGCAGAAATTCCAGAACTTGAGGCTCATAAATCTGGCAGAGATGTATTACTTGCATTTCAAAAGGATGTGGGAAAAGCACTTGCTCAATCATCTGATCTTTCAGAGGCAGTTATCATTGCTAAAGCAGCAAATATTCTCAGAAAGTCTATACTTGATCATCAGTCACGGTTTGATGGCACATTTTCTGAGGGCTTGTGTACGAAATTCTGTGCCTCCTCTCCTGCTCCAGTTTGTAGGGATGGTTGAGCATGGGGCTGACATCAAGTCACAGTTACGATTTGGAGCATCAAAGTCAGACCAGGCCATTGCACAGCTCATGCAGTTCAACTGCTACTCCCGATACAAAGAGGGAGCAACAACTCATAGACACTCCAAAGACAGAGAAACACCATTCCCAGTCTACATGGGACTCTCAGTCTATGCCAAAACCAGGAAGAGAAACCTGGTTGAAATGCTACATCAGTATGGCCTCAGTATCTCTTATGACAGAGTACTGGAGGTCTCTGCACAGTTAGGAGATGCCACAGTTAGCAAATATGTGGAGGAGGGTGTGGTCTGTCCCCCAGTACTGCGAAAAGGGTTGTTCACCACTGCAGTGATGGACAACATCGACCACAACCCATCTGCAACTACTGCCACTACCTCCTTCCATGGAACTAGCATCTCCATATTTCAGCACCCCACCAAGGAGAACACTGGACAGGAAAGACAGCAACTAAAGTTTGCACCTGAGAAAGTGAGGTCGGTGCCTGAATTGCCGGACACATTCACAAACATCTCACCAGCTTCCTTTCAAACAAAGAACCCTGTGCCACCAAACACTGCAATACCAAAGCCACCCACAGATATCTTGGGGCCACAGCTTGCACTGGAGTATCAGTGGCTAGACAAGGTCATAGTCACCCAGGAAATAGATGATGCAGTGAATCTGACGTGGTCAGCTCATCACGCTTCAATGAAGAGAAGCCCAGAATTTGAAGTAACCATAACTTCATTGCTTCCTCTCCTGCGTGATCAGGCTCATTCTGTTGCTACGATCAAACACGTGATGCAGAAAGTGCAGGATGTCACTGATTTTCTGAACCCTGGCCAGATACCCATAATCACAGCTGATCAGCCAATCTATGCCGTAGCAAAGCAGGTGCAGTGGCAGTGGCCTGATCAGTATGGCGAAGACAAGTATCTGGTAATGTTTGGTGGTCTGCACATTGAGATGGCAGCAATGACATCTCTTGGTACTCTTCTTCATGGCAGTGGTTGGACAGGAGCTCTGGTGGAGGCAGGAGTTGCTTCATCTGGAACTGCAGAATCCTTCCTGTCAGCTGCAAGTGTAACCAGGACACGGCAGATGCACCAGGTTACAGCCTCTAGTTTGTACAAACTCCTGAGGACAGCATACACTGACTACTGTGCTGAGAAAGCAAACAACAATGAGCAGGCATTAGAGTTTGAGGTGGTGTGACCTTCGAAGACAGCAGAGTCCACAGTTCCACTTCTGGCACATGGTGTTGTCTATGGAACTTGTGATATTCCTACTGATCAGGTCCTTCCGTGAGGCCAATTTTGTCCTCTACTGCCAGGCATTGCATGAGCTGATACCCTACTTCTTTTCCAACAATAATACAAACTATGCTCGTTGGCTGCCTATTCACCTCAGGGACATGCTTACCCTAGAGAGTTCACACCCAGAGTTGTACAAGGAGTTCAAGGCTGGCAACTTTGTTGTGCACAAGACCAGTCGCCAGTTCTCAGCAATGGCTCTTGACCAAGCTCATGAGCAGACCGATGCCTTTATAAAGGCTGATGGCGGAGCCATTGGGCCGACTGAAGATCCGTCAGCACTCAGAAGATGGATGGTGGCTGGCCCAGAGATCATCCGCTTGGTGTCTGCATACGAAACAGAGGTTCAAAGTAAGGAGTCTAATGAGCAGACAACACACCATGAACAAACACCTCATGCAGAAGACATTCTTGGAGAGAGTCAGCAAGCTGTCATTGGCTTTGCAACACTTGGGAAGTCCTTTTCAGGAAGAGAGCCAGGATCTGTATTCCATTGACAACAAAGACATTGCCCACCCCAGCTCAGCAGAACTTCTACAGACACACCTTGACAGAGGCCGCACTAAATTTCAGAAGTTTTCAGACTCTTTGGCAAACAATGCAGTCTCCTTCTATGAGCCGATAAAGAAGAACAGAACTGACTTCTTCAGGCAAGAAGCTGCTCCTGTAGAACAGTCAAAGCAGAAACTTCTGAAGGAGGATTGCCAGCTTTTCTCAAAGCTATTTATATCCTGTCAGAGCCGTGAATGTGATCTGCAGGAATTCTTCCAGCACGAGAATCAAACATTCCCAGCTTCCCTTAGTGAGGGTGGTAGGCTGTACACATGTCAGAAGTCTCAGCTGACCTCGGTCCTGGAGAGTCATGTTACACTAGAAGACAAAGAACCAAAGACTGATGTCCTCATTGTAGATGGATCAGCTTTGGTCCATGCCTTGCCACCAAAGAAAGGAAAGACCTTTGAGGGCTATGCACTTTGCGACTTCTTGCCTGTGATACAATCCTATAGCAGCAAGTACACATCATCACATCTTGTATTTGATGTATACAATACATCCAGCCTCAAAGCTGAGACCAGGCTCCAACGTGGTCAAGGAGGAAGGCGCAAGGTGACAGACAAGAACACAATTCCATCCAACTGGCGCAATTTCCTAAGACACGATGCCAACAAGACAGAGTTGTTCCAGTTCCTGGCAGACAAAGTTGCCCAGATGTCTGCCACAAATGTTGTCATTGCCACGAAAGGGTCTGCTGTCCTCAGCACTCATGAGGCTAGTCTTCAGGGACTGGAAAAGTGCTCTCATGAGGAAGCTGACACCTGCATCTTTCTCCATGCCAAATATGCCACAGAACATGGAGCCAAGACCATCACGGTTAAAGCAAATGACACAGATGTTCTTGTCGTTGCAGTCAGTGCTTTCTCCACTCTCCACAATCTAGGGCTAGAGAAGCTATGGGTGGCATTTGGCCAAGGCCAGAGCCTGCGCTGGATTGCTGTGCATGACCTGTGCAACTCTCTGGGCCAGGAGAAGGTGAATGGCATGCTCTTCTTCCATGCGTTCACAGGCTGTGATACAGTGTCAGCCTTCGGAGCAAGGGCAAGAAGACCGCCTGGCAGACATGGAACATCTTTCCAGAGGCCTCCACTGTGTTCTCCAAACTGAGTCACTACCCTCTCAGAGTGGAAGAGAGTGACCTGAAAGGTCCTGGAGAGGTTTGTCATACTTATGTATGAAAGATCCAGCACTGCTGGCACTGTGGATGAGGCTAGACTTGATATGTTTGCCAGAAAACAAAGGGCATATGAGGCCATTCCACCAACCAGGGAGCTCTCCTCCAACACACCAAGCGTGCTGCGTACCAGGCTGGTTGTGTGTGGGGGCAGGCCACCCAGTGTCAGCCACAGCCAGAGAACCCTGCTGAGTGGGGATGGCAAAAGTCTGGTGAAGCATGGCAAGTCCTCTGGACAACCAACTCGCCCTTAGCCAAGAGTTGCCAACAGCTTACCAAATGTGGATGCAAAGCAGGCTGTCGGGAAAGGTGCAAGTGCTACAAGCTGGGTCTTCCCTGCACAGCTCTGTGCACTTGCAAATGTGAAGTCTAGATAAATATTGCCCTCTCTTCAGTAGATAATCTAGCTTGAGCATCGAACGTGTCATGCTATGCCTACCTTCTTATCCTCGAATTTTTCAAAGGTGTAGGTTGAGAGACCTATACATAGATTGGTTGCGTTTAGTCCGTATTTCTCTTCTTTTCTTTTATGGTTACAGTCTTAGACACAATGTTGTATGTGACCATACCATTACTATTTCAGTTGAAAATAGCATATTAGTTAAACTGTCTGATCACATGAATATACCATTAAATAAAAACAGTTGGTCTCTATGTCTGCTAGCGCTGTGGATAAAAAAAACTTTTATGGCAACCATTTTGTACGCCATCTTGGTTACAATTCATTTAGTAAGGGTTTTCAATAAAATGTGTGGTATGGAACATTTTATAACCTAAAAGTCGAGGTTTAAAAAAAAAAAACTGGCATATTCCATCCAATAGATGCTCCCAAACCAGTGAATCTCAACATAGATGGCGGCCATTTTGAAAAAAATAGCCGCCATCTTGGATTTTCAGGTGGCCAGCGCCCTTTTCTAAGAGAGCGTAGTCTTAGGAATGTTTGTGCCAAATTTCATGCTTGTTTCACTATCTGAACGATTTTTACAGCAATCTGCTGCACTAAAACACGTTAAGTACAAGTCGACGATTTGTTGGCGACTGGCAATTTTAGCTTGGATTAGACGACGGACCTGGTGCATGCGAGCCTAGTGTTCTACCGGTAATTAAAGGCACCAAATAAATACATTCTTTATACAATTATCCGGGATTGGCCAAAGATTCCTTTTCCATCTCTGGGATCGTTGACTTGTTGTCAACTCGTTTTTGATATGTATGTGATAAGCTGTCGATGTGTGTTTATCACATGATTAGTGCATGTATATATATACATGTATATATATATATATATATATATATATATATATATATATATATATATATATATATATATATATATATATATATATATATATATATCGTGTGTGTGTATAACTGAATCACGAAAATATGGAACGTGATGGATATATAAATGAAGACAAAATCACGAAGGAAAGAGAAACAATGGAGTGCTGCATTGCTTCTCTTTCCTTCGTGATTTTGCCTTATATATATATATATATATATATATATATATATATATATATATATATATATATATATATATATATATATATATATATATATCTTCTTCTTCTTCGTTTAACGTGCTATTTTCCCATTTTTCATATGGGGTAAGCACGATGCCTTCTTTGAAGGGCTTTGATTTGGCGTTGGGGTAGGCCGTAGCCTCGATCGGCTGCCCTGCCTGACATCGGTAGACCCCGGTAGCAGCACATGTGTATGTATCGTGCCAAATCCCCAGCTCCCTTTCTCCCAGCAGCGAGGAGACGCGAGTGGTTAGGCCGACAGTTCGAGACGTGTATGGCGTCTGTTATGTTTTTAGAAGATGTTGGGGTGGCTTTGTTTGTGTGTGTATTTGTCTGTAACACCCATTTGCTTTCAGCAAACCTATCCGTTGATTACATACATAATCCCGGGTGTCTACACGGATAGCAAAGTGTCGCCCCATGACCGGCCGGCTGCGGATTTGAACCATGACACAGACTTCTTATGAAGTCCGAGTCTGCTGGGGGAACTCTACCGACCGAGTCATCGAGGCTCCCATATATATATATATATATATATATATATATATATATATATATATATATATATATATATATATATATATATGTATATGTATTTATATATACATTACATATATATATATATATAATATATATAACTTTTATATACATATATATAACATATATACTGTACATTTATACATAAATATATATATATATATATATATATATATATATATATATATATATATACTGTATATATATATATATATATATATATATATATATATATATATATATATATATATATATATATATATATATATATACACCCATAAATATACACATACATACATTATCACACATCCCGTATGAATGAAACCTAACCAGGCTAAAACAATAGAAGCAGGCGCATTTCGAAGAACGCACGCGTAGGGCTGCGGTCACAGTTCTAGAAAGAGAGAGAGAGAGAGAGAGAGAGAGAGAGAGAGAGAGAGAGAGAGAGCAACGACAGAAGTAAGAGATGAACCTGAGATTGTGTTATGATCCGCACAGGTCAATGTCAGAAGGACACAGGGGAGAATAAAAACAATGGCGGAGAGAGAGAGAGAGAGAGAGAGAGAGAGAGAGAGAGAGAGAGAGAGAGAGAGAGAGAGAGAGAGAGAGGAATAAACTTCAAGTCTGTACACCCCTGCGCAGTAAAGTCTTAGCATCTGATCTATACTTTCATTAAGAATCAAAACAAATTGGAATCATTATTTCTTACAGCTGCCAGCAATATTGGCAAGAGAGGGCAATCTCTTTGTCAAAAATTTACTCTAGAGCGGATGATAGGAAATAAAAGATCTTTTTGTTGTAAGACCACAGAATGAGTGTCCCCTTAAAATCATTGGCGAAAACGTTGCAAAAATTATTATTGTTATCATTATTATTATTATTATTATTATTATTATTATTATTATTATTATTATTATTATTATTCAGAATATGAAGAACCCTATTCATATGGAAAAGCCTTCCATTTGGGGGTGGGGGCCACTGACTTGATATCCAAGCTTCTAACGAATATGGCGTTCATTTGAAAGAAGTAACAAAAGGTAATGGGAAATACAGAAAGAGGAGATCGGTTATTATATTATTATTATTATTATTATTATTATTATATTCAGGAGATAAACCCCATTCATACGAAATAAGCCTAGACTAGAAATTCAGGCTTCCAAAGAATTTGGCGTTCATTTGGAAGAAGTAACAAAAGGTAATGACAGGAAATTCAGAAAGGTGAGATCAATTATTAGGAAAGAAAAAAATTAATGAGCAAATTAATAACTAAATAGATGCTTACACGGAAAAACATTGTGCATAGACGCTTTTCAAAGTGGACTAGGATAGCAACTTGTGTGCGAAGATCATGCGAGACAGGGAATTATAAAAATGAATATGAAAGCTGGAAAGGTTAATTATGATATGTAGAATATGCTGTTCGGATAACTTCGTATTAGGAAACTTTACGCCGACAAAACGTACCAGCGGCCGTCAGTGACTTTGTATATGTTTATCTCGCAAATATTTGGCTTCTAAAGAGCACTGTAAGGAAAACTGCAACCCAGAGAGAGAGAGAGAGAGAGAGAGAGAGAGAGAGAGAGAGAGAGAGAGAGAGAGAGAGAGAGAGCCTGTTTCAAATTCTGAGAGTAATATAATGCATTCACTTTTAAATCACGTCTTAATGCTTACTTTTCGATCGTACTTATTTAAAGAGAGAGAGAGAGAGAGAGAGAGAGAGAGAGAGAGAGAGAGAGAGAGAGAGAGAGAGAGAGAGGCGAATAAGTGCCTGTTTCATATTTTGAAAGTGAAATAATTTATTCAAATTTAAAAACATAATGCTTAATGCATAATTTTCGACACATACACAAGTACTCATATAAAGAGAGAGAGAGAGAGAGAGAGAGAGAGAGAGAGAGAGAGAGAGAGAGAGAGAGAGAGAAACGAGGTTAAATGTTGATATGCGCTCATAAAAACACGTGGTGTAATATAGCATGGCCAGTGTTAGACCCTCAAAGAACAGTTTGATGGGAGCACCGCCTATTTTTGCATAACAAGTTTTACAGCCGACAAAGGGTGAAAGTCTTCACCTACAGGCATCAAACGGCAACCTCGCAGGTATCAGGGGAGATTAATTCTCCTCACCTGCGTAGGGAAGCGTATGCAAACGCATGCAGCAAGAAAACTGCGAAGCGAATCCTCACTTTGACCGGATTACGAGTCTTGGACATTCGGAGAAAGATGGACGACACCAGAAATTGCAAAGCAAAATCCAGATGAAGACGGGAAAAAAATAAAAAAAAAAAGATTAAGACGGGCATCAAGAAGAGAAACCCCCAAGTGCCCGATACATTTATGGCCTGCGAGGGCCCATAGCTCGCCGCCCCTGAAGAGCGGAGCATTATTTATCTTTCCAGGTGTGTGTGTGTGTAATATCCACTCATGCCCATTTAACAAGAGACCGGAGTCAAACCGCAGTGTCCATTTCGTTCTTAACGGCTTATTAATGCTGATGACGGGGCGTGTTGTGCCGTACTACTTAGCATATATAAAGGTGGAACATTCCTCCTCCTCCTCCTCCTCCTCCTTCGTCAGATTCCTGCGGTCATACAGGCGACGACGCAGGTCACCGGTGACCAGTTTGTAAACAAGGGGGTTCCGCAGGGTCTACACTTGGCCCCGCTCGTAAGCAATTTAGGGAGTATGGTCTTCGCATGGTCCCCCGAGGCGCTCCTATAAGCTGGAACATGCACTCGCCGGCGCCCGGGGGAGGAGGACGTTTTCGCGCTCCTCGCTAAATACGTTCTTTATGCAAAAAAGTGGACTTTGCATTCTGATGGCTGTTTGCAATTAGCATTTGTTACGGCGATGCGCATAAGCTCGCACTCTCGTTTGGTTGTTTGTCATTTTGTGCACGTGTGTAAATTTAATTTTAATTTCAGCTCGGCTATATATATATATATATATATATATATATATATATATATATATATATATATATATATATATATATATATATATATATATATATATATATATATATACACACACACATCTGGCATCCTTTTCCAATATTGTGTTTGTATGCAAACTTGCGTCTTGGATGTGAATTCAAAGGCATTAACTTTTTCTGTATAAAATTAATACGGAGAAACAAAAAAAAAAAAAATCAGTCGATAAATACTTGAAATTTCCGCACAGGATAATAAACCCATTTAAAAATGGGAATGTCGGAAAATTAACGAAATAAAAATAAATAAAAAATGCAGGTGGTAATAAAGATATTGAGAAATCAGGTTGACAATAAAGGTCAAACTGTCAGTGAAAATCTGAACTCCAAATGCAATTTTCCGTGAAAGTCTGGGCTTTAAATGCAATTGTCAGTGAAAGACTGAGCTTTAAACGGAATTGACAGTGAGCGTCTGAGCTTTAAATGCAATTGTCAGTGAAAGTCTGAGCTTTAAATGGAAATCTCAGTGAAAATATGAGCCTTGAATGCAATTGTCACGAACAATTTGAGCTTTAAATGCGATTGTCAGTGAAAGTCTGAACCTTAAATGCAATTGTCCGTGAAAGTGTGAGCTTTAAATGGAAATCTCAGTGAAAATATGAGCCTTAAATGCAATTGTCACGAACAATTTGAGCTTTAAATGCGATTGTCAGTGAAAGTCTGAACCTTAAATGCAATTGTCCGTGAAAGTCTGAGCTTTAAATGCAATTGTCCGTGAAAGTCTCAGCTTTAAATGCGATTGTCAGTGAAAGTCTGAGCTCTAAATGTGATTGTCAGTGAAAGTCTGAGCTTTAAATACGATTGTCAGTGAAAGTCTGAGCTTTAAATGCGATTGTCAGTGAAAGTCTGAGATTTCAATGCGGTTGTGTGTGAAAGTCTGAGCTTTCAAGTGCAGTTGTCTGTGAAAGTCTGAGCTTTCATTGCAGTTGTCTGTGAAAGTCTGAGCTTTAAATGCAATTGTCAGTGAAAGTCTGAGCTATAAATTCAAATTTTAGTGAAATTGTCAAAGGAAAGTTTGAGTTTAACTGCAAAGTGAAAGGGAGAGATTCAAATTTTAGTGAAAGTCTGAGTTTAAAAAAGATTGTCAAAAGAGAGAGAGAGAGAGAGAGAGAGAGAGAGAGAGAGAGAGAGAGAGAACATATTACACTATAGCCTGCTTTAATATTTATGACTCCTGGCCTTCATTATTGTAATATTGTCAAAAGGAATTTTATAGGAATAAAAACAAGTAGTGCTCTTCATTTGGATGTGTAGTGTTGTCGTATGATGAATGACAATGCGCAGACGCAGTATGCGAAAAAAAGAGGCAAATTGAAACACCAGTTTGTCATGTCAAACATTAGACCTACATTCAATCCTCAGGAACCTTACTTGTTTTCCTAAACTATTTGTATTTATTTAATCGTTCAAATAAGAGGATTCATTGCTATCTGATATTTCTATCCATTGCTATAGAAACTGACAAGAATCGAGTAAAAATGAATCAACGAACGTCATTAAAATAAC
>NC_089748.1:32364845-32367345 GCF_040412425.1 Macrobrachium rosenbergii
TATTGTTTATTGCTGTTTTTTTTTTTTTTTAAATTTTTTTTTTTTTTTTTTTCGAAAATCAGGTTACTTTATTGTGTAGAACTTTCTGATTTTTTTTGTCAGAAAATCAGGTTACTTTATTGTGTAGAACTTTCTGATTTTTTTTTTTGTCGAAAAATCGGTTTACTTTATTGTGTAGAACTTTCTGATCTTTTTTTTTTTCAGAAAATCAGGTTACTTTTTTGTCAGAAATTTTTGTCGGAAAAGGTTACTTTATTGTGTAGAACTTTCTGATTTTTTTTTTGCAGAAAATCAGGTTACTTTATTGTGTAGAACTTTCTGATTTTTTTGTCGGAAAATTGGGTTACTTTATTGTGTAGAACTTTCTGATTTTTTTGCAGAAAATCAGGTTACTTTATTGTGTAGAACTTTCTGATTTTTTTTCGAAAATTAGGTTATTTATTTTGTTAAACCTTTTGATTTTTTTTCGAAAAATCGTCATAATAAAATGGACAATTTATCATCGCCAGGACACGTCAATTCGAATTATTTTGTAGAGCTAAAAAAAGAAAATAGCCTTGAAAGTTATTCCATCTACAAAATACTGAATGAAGACTTTCTAAAGTCAAGAAAAATAATTAATTTAAAGAAAGATTTTCAGAGGGAGGAGTTAGAGATTAATGAACTGTTGTTATAGATTATGTGGTTAACGTATAATTTTTGCAACCATGAAAACAAAAAGATTTTAAGACACTGAATGCCTCTGTCTACGTAGATTAATTATCCAACTATTCCTTCTAATTATTCAGCCTTAGGAAACAGGATAATGGGAATTCATGATGAAACTAATGATAAATTACAGAAAGGAAATGTTTAGATTTAGATCAGTTGTTTAGAGGCAATGAGATCAACCGTAGATAAAACTGTCAACAGTAGATAAACATAAACATTACAAGTGTTGAAATACACCATTGCATAGATGAATACATAGATATTAGCTGAAGGGCAATTCGAACTATTTTCATTTCTTATTGATGGAACCAAAGTTTATGTTGTGAGGTTAACTAAACGTTGGAAAAGTAGTTATCTGAGAAGTGGGGACAAATTTCTCCCTCGCGTGTAAATTGGTTGTTGGCAGAATGTGAAAAGTTGGCGCTTTTGCGATGATTCATCGCTGATTGGCAAAACGAAAGAGTTGCTACAACAAGCTAAAAATGCGCCGAAGAAAAGTTTTCTGTACAGACGCTACAGCGTATAATCAAGGCCACCGAAAATAGATATGTCTTTCGGTGGTCTCGGTATAATGCTGAATGGACCGCGGCCCAATAAAATTTAACCAAGGCCCGGTGGTGTGGGCTATCCTATATCATTGCCAGAAGCACGATAATGGCCAACTTTAACCTTAAATAGAGTAAAAACTACAGAGGCTAGAAGGCTGCAATTTGGTATGTATGACGATTGGAGGGTGGATGATCAACATACCAATTTGCAGCCCTCTAGCCTCAGTTGTTTTTAAGAACTGAGGGCGGATAGAAAAAGTGCGGACGGACAGACAAAGCCGGCACAATAGTTTTCTTTTACGGAAAATTAAAAAAAATTAAAAAACTAACCGAGCATTTCAGCGAGAATAAAAGTAGAGAGTGAAAGGGTGTGATGGCATTTTGTTAACGGAATAAAAAGAACTAAAGAACTTTGTTGGGGGCATTTCAGGAAAGCGAGAATAAAAGGATCTTTGTGATTGCATTTGTAACGGAATAAAAAAATTAAGTGACATTTCCCAACATGAGGAGACATTAACCGCCGATTGGTAAAAAAAGAGAAGCTGCAAAACTGATGTATCCGCCGTTGAAACGGCGAATGTTCAGTATGAACTGTGAAAATATGGGAGCTAATTTTTCCCCTCCGTTGTGGGATTACCGAATCACTGAAAATATATAAAGGAGTGGAAAGACGAAAGTTTGATAATTTTCTTTGGTAGTTTTCAAATTCGAACAGGTTACGACAGTGTTTCTAAGAAGATGGATGGACAAGATATACCCAATTGTATGTGGTCTACCATTCATGCATGAATTCAAATTCAAGCACACGTTCTCTGGGCCTGGTCTGTGACTGAGCAGTGTGGATTGTCCACTCTTGCAAGAAGTGCCAGAAAGGTCCCCAAAATTCAAGCACACGTTCTCTGGGCCTGGTCTGTAACTGAGCAGTGTAGACTGTCCACTCTTGCAAGAAGCAGTCCCCCAGATGCCCCCCAAAAGTTCCGGATTATCTGAAGAGCTTTTCAGCTTTCACAACTTGAACTGAACTTCAACTAACGAGACAGAGCCAAAAAGTGCTGTCTTAAACTAAACAGCAGCCCTGCTCTCTCTTCTGACTGGACCTGCACAGCTGAGTTAGGCACACACTCCTCAAATGATTATTTTACTTATATATATGCCTGATTCTTTTACGAGAATAAGGCAGAAGTAGCCCTTTTATTTGGTGTATGGAATGCATATTTTACATTTATCAGACTTGTCCGTTT
>NC_089748.1:32372345-32407345 GCF_040412425.1 Macrobrachium rosenbergii
ATTTCCATTATGTTTACTTGGCCATCCGTCGTTGGCATTCTCCAGGACGCAAACCCCCCATCCTTTTTAAAAACAATATGAAAACCATTGCTTGGTGAGCATTCCCCAGGAAGGCTCCTTCCTCCTAAACCATACAAGTACATTTCCTGGTAAGCATTCTCCAGGAGGCCCCTTCCTCTTGAACCATACGGGAACATTGCTTGGTTAGCATTCTCCAGGAAGGCCCTTTCCTCTTAAACCATACAAGACCATTGCCTGGCAAGCGTTCTGTAAGAGGGCCCCTTCCTCTTAAACCATACAAGAACATTGCTTGGTAAGCGTTATCTAAGTAAGCCCCTTCCTCTTAAACCATACAAGAACATTGCTTGGTAAGCGCTATCTAAGTAAGCCCCTTCCTCTTAAACCATACAAGAATTGTGCTTGGCAAGCATTCTACAGGAGGCCACTTCTTCTTAAACCATACAAGAACACTGATTGGTAAGCATTCTCCAGGAGGCCCCCATCCTCTTGAACCATACAAGTACGTTGCTTGGTAAGCATTCTTCAGGAGGTCCCTTCCTCTTAAACAATACGAGAACATTGCTTGGTAAGCGTTCTCCAGGAATTTTAAACCTTACGAGAACATTGCTGGTAAGCATTCTTCAGGAGGTCCCTTCCTCTTAAATCAATACGAAAACATTGCTTGGTAAGCATTCTTCCAGGAATTTTTAAACCATAGAAGAACATTGCTGGTAAGCATTCTTCAGGAGGTCCCTTCCTCTTAAACAATACGAGAACATTGCTTGGTAAGCATTCTCCAGGAATTTTAAACCTTACGAGAACATTGCTGGTAAGCATTCTTCCAGGAGGTCCCTTCGAGAACATTCTTAAATTATTCTCCAGGAATTTTAAACATTGCTTAGTAAGCATTCTTCAGGAGGCCTATTCCTCTTAAACCATAGAAGAACATTGCTTGATAAGCATTCTCCAGGAGGTCCCTTCCTCTTAGGCCATACGAGAACATTGCTTGGTAAGCATTCTCCAGGAATTTTAAACCTTACGAGAACATTGCTTGGTAAGCATTCTCCAGAGACCCCTTCCTCTTAAACCATACAAGAACATAGCTTGGTAAGCATTCTCCAGGAGGCCCCTTCCTCTTAAACCATACAGGAACATTGTTGGTAAGATTTCTCCATGAAGGGCCCCTCCTCTTAAACCATATGAGAACATTGCTTCGTAAGAATTCTCAGATAATTTTAATTACTAGAACATTGCTTGGTAAGCATTCTCCAGGAGGCCCCTTCCTCTTAAACCATACAAGAACCTTGCTTGGTAAGGCTGTCCCCAGGAGGCCCCTTCCTCTTAAACCATACAAGAACATTGCTTGATAGGCATTCTCCAAGAGGCTCCTTCCTCTTGAACCATACAAGAACATTGCTTGGTAAGCGTTCTCCAGGAGGCCCCTTCCTCTTAAACCATACCAGAACATTGCTTGTTAAGCATTCTCCAGGAAGGCCCCTTCCTCTTAAACCATTTGAAAACATTGCTTGGTCAGCGTTCTCCATTAAGGCCCCTTCCTCTTACACCATAAGGGAACATTGCTTGGCAAGCGTTCTCCAGGAGAACTCTTCCTCTTAAGGCCTAGAAGAACATTGCTTGGTAAGCATTTACCAGGAGGCCCCTTTCTCTTAAACTATACAAGAACATTGTTTGATGAGTATTCTCCAGGAAAGCCCCTCCCTCTAAAACCGTACAAGAACATTGTTGGTAAGCATTCTTCAGGAGGCCATTTCTTCTTAAACCATACAAGAACATTGTTGGTAAGCATTCTCCAGGAATTTTAAACCTTACAAGAACATTACTTGGTAAGCATTCTCCAGGAGACCCCTTTCTCTTAAAGAATACGAGAACATTGCTTGGTAAGCATTCTTCAGGAGGCCCCTTCCTCTTAAACCATACAAGAACATTGCTTGGTAAGCATTCTCCAGAAAGCTCCTTCCTCTTGAACCATACAAGAACATTGTTAGTAAGCATTCTCCAGGAATTTTAAATCTTACGAGAACATTGCTTGGTAAGCAGTCTCCAGGAGGGCCTTTTCTCTTAGAGCATACGAGAACATTGCTTGGTAAGCATCCTCCACGAGGTCCCTTCCTCTTAAGCCATACAAGAACATTGCTTGGTAAGCATACTCAATGAAGGCCCCCTCCTCTTAAACCATATGAGAGCACTGCTTCGTAACAATTCTCCTGGAGAACCCTTCCTCTTAAATCATACAAGAAGATTGCTTGGTAAGCATTTTCTGGTAATTTTAAACCTTACTAGAACATTGCTTGGTAAGCATTCTCCAGGAGGCCTCTTCCACTTAAGCCATACAAGAACATTGATTGGTAAGCATTCTCCAGGATGCCCCCTCCTCTTAAACCATACAAGAACATTGCTTGGTAGGCATCCTCCAGGAGGCCTCTTCCTCTTAAACCATACAAGAACATTGCTCGGTAAGCATTCTCCAGGAGGTCCCTTCCTCTTAAACCATACAAGAACATTGCTTGTTAAGTATTCTCCAGGGAGGCCCCTTCCTCTTAAACCATAAGAGAACATTGCTTGATAAATGTTCTCCAGGATGCCCCTTCCTCTTAAACCATACCAGAACATTGCTTGGTAGGCATACTCCAGGAGGCCCCTTCCTCTTGAACCATACCAGAACATTGTTTGGTAAGCATTCTCCAGAAGGGCCCCTTCCTCTTGAACCATATGAGAACATTGTTTGGTATGCATTCTCCAGGAGGCCCCTTCCCCATAAATCATACCAGAACATCACTGGGTAAGCGTTCTCCAGAGACCCTTCCTCTTAAACCATACAAGAACATTAATTGGTAGGCATTCTCCAGGAGGCCCCTTCCTCTTAAACCATACAAGAACATTGCGTGGTAGGTATTCTCCAGGAGGCCCCTTCCTCTTGAACCATATAAGGAAATTGCTTGGTAGGCATTCTCCAAGAAGGCCCCTTCCTCTTAAACCATACAAAAACATTGCGTGGTAGGCATTCTCCAGGAGGACCCTTCCTCTTGAACCATACAAGGAAATTGCTTGGTAGGCATTCTCCAGGAAGCCCCTTCCTCTTAAACCATACAAGAACATTGCTTGGTAAGCATTCTCCATGAAGGGCCCTTCCTCTTAAACCATATGAGAACATTTCTTGGTAAGTATTCTCCAGGAAGGCCCCTTTCTCGTAAACCATACGAAAACATTGCTTGGTAAGCCTTCTCCAAGAAGGCTCCTTCCTCTTAAACCATACGAGAAGTTTGCTTGATAGAATGAGCTTTATATATCACAGCAAAACGAACGGCAGCGTTGACAGGAAAGATAACACTTAGCAGCATGAAGAATTTAATGGATACTCAAATCGACAGTATCTTTTAGTCAGGATGTGTAAAAAGAATGACCAGGAGCTTTCGATAACCTTTTTCTTAGCTCTCATGAAGAATCCTTTTTACAAGTGTCTGAAACTGTTAATGACAGGTAAGCGGTCTCTTGAGATCTCACTGTGTCCACAGGTATACTTTAATAATAATAATAATAATAATAATAATAATAATAATAATAATAATAATAATAATAATAATAATAATAATAATAATAATAAGTGGTTTGAAATAGCTGGGAGCTTTTAGCATTCGGTGAAGGCATCACTTAACATCATATTTAATAAGAAGTATATTTGTGATAGAAGCAGGATTCTCTGCTCTCGTTATAACGAAGAGAGGATGAAGACCGGAAGACAACCGCTTCAGGTAAATAATAATAATAATAATAAAAAAATGGCGCATTCATTCAAAAAATTTTTTAAAGCATTTAGCTGTTTCTGCAATAAGACGCTCGACATCTGATCTATGCTTTGTTAGACTGTAGTCCTGTAATTACGGTATTAGAAAGATTGCTATTCTCGTTTCATTTCCTGAATTCTGCAGAGAAATGTAGGAAATGCTTAAGGAGATGAATATATCGTGTTGAGTAGATGAGCATATCGTATTCAATGGCGTTGTTTCTCAGCACTAGTTGCCATGCCTACGTATTTTCTACTGTAAGCTAAGATTTCCCTTCAGATGTTTAGATATGACGAATTTCATAAATATTTTTCAAAAATGGTCCGTATTTACAGAAGTTTTGGTCTTGACAATGACTTCTGACAATCAGATTAGTTCGCGTGAGGAGAAAAAAGTCTTCCATGAGGGCGTCCAGAACTAAAATCTTAACACTGAAGAGGTTCCAGATACCCTGGGCACCCTTAACTGAAGAGGTTCCAGACGCCCAGGGCGCCCACTTGGTGATCTAACAACGTACAGAGGAACGCCCTTGTGTCCTCCTTCCCGTCGCCCTTAGACGCATCAGGGAACCAAATCGCCAGCGATTCCCACGCACATCCCGGCAACCTCCTCCAAGCTTCTGCAGAAGACGTTGAAGGGTGTGGGCGTGATTGGGCGTGACAAGCAAGGCCCGCGGGCGCTCCCCGGCAGTCCCGCTAACGCCCACACCGCATATTTGCCATACCAATCTTGCACGCCACTGAAACCTCCGGACGGACATTACAGAATCCCACCAGGTAGCCTCTCCCGAGTGTCCATTCCCCCGATCCCCTCCCACCCCGGGACGCGCTGATGCCCTTCAGGAGACGAGGGACTGAGGGTACCCCGGGAGATCATGGAATGAAGGATTGGGTGCTGGGTGGGGGTAGGTGTTGGGGAGGAGGGAGAGGAAGGGGAGTCCTAATCGTCGAGATGGGTGGTGGTTTCAAGTTCATGGTAGGACTGCTGATTCATAATGCATCTTTGTAGGAAGAGCGACGGAGGAGTCCTGGAAATAGCTCATGGACGCCTCCGGGTTTTGCAGTTCTCCAAATGGGCCTTTGTCCGTTCAGTTTGCTGATAAAAAATTATTACTCCCTGTTAAACAGGCTAAATTATGTAAAGTGACAAGTATGTCAAATAAGACTTAAAAATTGGTAGCCACCTCATTTGTCAAAACAGCCTGCTTAAATTGCTGAGGTCATTTCTTCATTTGGGGTTTTGTCCATTCAGTTTGTTTATGAAAATAATTAATCCTTGTTATGCAGGACAAATTATGTAAAGTGATATGCATGTCAAATAACATAAAAAATGGCTCAAAAATGGGTAAACAACTCATTTGTCAAAACATACTGCTTAAATTGATGAGGTCTGGGGCTTTGTCCATTCAGTTTACTGATAAAATAATCAATTCTGGTTAAATAGGCCAAATGATGTTAAGTGACAAATATGTCAAATCAGACTAAAAAAATGAGCAACCACCTCATTTGTCAAAACATACTACTTAAACTGATGCGGTCATTTCTTCATTTGGGGCTTTGTGCATTACCGTTTGATGGTATAAATAAGTCAATCTTGTTAAATAGGTATAAGAATGAAAAAGTAACGTATATGTCAAATAAGACAAAAATTTGGCAAACACCTCATTTGTCAAAACAGATTGGTTCTTGTTAAACAGGCCAAATGATGTTAAGTGACAAATATGTCAAATGAAACAAAAACAATAAAATAGTTAACACCTCATTTGCCAAGACAGGACTACTTGAATTGATTGGGTCTGTTCAACATCTGGGGCTTTGTCTATTCAATTTATTGATAAAAATAATTAATCCTCGTTCAACAGGCCAAAAATATTGGAAAATGGCATACATATATGTCAAATTAGACTAAAAAAATGGTAAACACCTCATTTGTCAAAACAAACTGCTTAAATTGACGAGGTCTGTCAATTATGTGAATCAAATGAAAGACGAAGAAATAGTTGTCAAGTGTTGCATAACGTAAAATGGGTCGTGTTTATGAAATGAATCGAGAAAACAGTTAGACGCAGCGAATAAAAGAACGACCCTTGGTTGTTTAGAATGAATACAAGGAGCCATTTCATTGTAATGAGTTGCTTAGAATGAATACAAGGAGCCATTTCATTGTAATGAGTTGTTTAGAATGAATACAAGGAGCCATTTTATTGTAATGAGTTGTTTAGAATGAATACAAGGAGCCATTTCATTGTAATGAGTTGTTTAGAATGAATACAAGGAGCCATTTCATCGTAATGAGTTGCTTAGAATGAATACAAGGAGCCATTTCATTGTAATGAGTTGTTTAGAATGAACACAAGGAGCCATTTCATTGTAATGAGTTGTTTAGAATGAATACAAGGAGCCATTTCATTGTGATGAGTTGTTTAGAATGAATACAAGGAGCCATTTCATCGTAACGAGTTGCTTGGAATGAATACAAGGAGCCATTTCATTGTAATGAGTTGTTTAGAATGAATACAAGGAGCCATTTCATTGTAATGAGTTGTTTAGAATGAATACAAGGAGCCATTTCATTATAATTAGTTGTTCAGAATGGATAGAAGGAGCCATTTCATTGTAATCTGTTGTTCAGAATGAATACGAGGGGCAATTTCATTGTAATGAGTTGTTCAGAATGAATACAAGGTGCTATTCCATTGTAATCAGTTGTTGAGAAAGAATACGAGGGGCCATTTCATTGTAATGAGTTGTTCGGAATGAATACAAGGAGCCATTTTATTGTAATTAGTTGTTCAGAACGAATACTTGGAGCCATTTCATTGTAATCAGTTGTTGAGAATGAATACAAGGGGCAATTTCATTGTAATGAGTTGTTCAGAATGAATACAAGGTGCTATTTCATTGTAATCAGTTGTTGAGAATGAATACAAGGAGCCATTTCATTGTAATGAGTTGTTCGGAATGAATATATTTAAAGGACACATATATGCATTTCATAGCTTCAATGCTTTAAGATGTTATCGTGGAAGATTCGGTGTAAGAGCGATTTTATTGCAATTAGTTGTTCAGAACGAATACTTGGAGCCATTTCATTGTAATCAGTTGTTTAGAATGAATACATGGAACCATTTCATTGTAATTAGTTGTTCAGAACGAATACTAGGAGCCATTTCATTGTAAATAGTTGGTGAGAATGAATACAAGGAGCCATTTCATTGTAATTAGTTGTTCAGAATAAATACAAGGAGCCATTTTATTGTGATTAGTTGTTTAGAATGAATACAAGGAGCCATTTCATTGTAATTATTTGTTCAGAATGAATACAAGGAGCCAGTTCATTGTGATTAGGGCAAGCGGCTGCCAAGTAGATGAGATGATGCCAAAACAGATCCGCCAGGTGGGAAACAAGGAAGAACAGAGGCCATACGTGTACAAGACGAATTACAGACGTCTGCACGTAAGCCAAGAAGAACAAACAATACTTTACTGAGACGGGTCTCAGGTAAAACAGAGAGAGAGAGAGAGAGAGAGAGAGAGAGAGAGAGAGAGAGAGAGAGAGAGAGAGCTAAGGCCACCAGGTAATTGGGTTACTATGACAGCTGGTTGGTTGGCTGGTGACTTCGGCCAGATGGCTAATCGCCTTGACAGCTGGTAAGTGGACGAATTAAATCAAATGCCCAATAAAGAAGCTTCGTGGGCAGGAAAATTCACACAGGTTAATTAAAGGTGTCCAGGTAATGAGTATTTGGAGGATTACAAATACTCATTTGATGGATTCACCGGCTGATGAGGAAGAATATAGTTTATAGTAAAAACAAAAACTATTGGCAGGGCGGAGCTAAGGTAGATTAGTATACGAAATTCATAATATATAAATTGAACTGAATAGGGATTTTTTAAAGAATTCTTTTATAGGTTTGCTTCAGATTTTTTCTTATTTCTCAACTAAAAAGTTGACTTTTCAGTTTTCATTACCACAAGATAACAGAAAACCTTGTATTGATCGCAAGTGTGGTTTAGTTTTTAGTTTTTTGTAAAAGAAAACTATTGAGATGGCATTTTGTCTGTCCGTCCGCACTTTTCCTGTCCGCCCTCAGATCTTAAAAACTGCTGAAGCTAGAGGGCTGCAAATTGATATGTTGATCATCCACCCTCCAGTCGTCAAACTTACCAAATTGCAGCCCTCTACCCTCAATAGTTTTTATTTTATTTAAGGCTAAAGTTAGCCATGATCGTGCGTCTGGCACCGCTATGAGTGTCAACACAGGCCACCACCTGGACGTGGCTGAAAGTTTCATGGGCCGTGGCTGAGAGTTTCATGGGCTGTGGCTGATAGTTTGATACAGCATTGTACCTTCGGCGCATTTTTAGTTTTCTGTGAAAGAAAACTATTGTGCCGGCTTTGTCTGTTCGTCCGCCCTCAGATCTTAAAAACTACTGAGGCTAGAGGGCTGAAAATTGTTATGTTGATTATCCACCCTCCAATCATCAAATATGCCAAGTTGCAGCTCTCTAGCCTCAGTAGTTTTTATTTTATTTAAGGTTAAAGTTAGCCATGATCGTGCATCTGGCACCACTATAGTTGTCAACAACACAGGCCACCACTGGTCCGTGGCTGAAGGTCTCATGGGCCGTGGCTGAGAGTTTCATACAGCATTATACTCTGTATAGTTCCTTACGCGCATTTCTTACTTGTTGAAGAGCGTTTCCAATTGCGCTGTATGGCGAAGACGTCTTCTGATTTCACTGAACGGAGAGACATCTAACCGGCCACCTATGGAAGAAGTCGTAGGAAATGTTTTCACATTTTTCCAGCAGGAAGATAAAGGCGGACTTTTGATATATCGAGACCGATGGGTGGTGTGACTGCTGCAGCTGCTGCAACAGGAGTGAGTGAAAGAACCATATTTTTGTTGCGTTGAAAAGCTGAAAATGGAGATCGGCCTGTTTTTCATTTTCGCCTCCGCTGGGGCTGCTCCTGTCTTCAGGAAGTCTTCAGGATTCCTTGGAATGTCAGTGACGTCCCGCAGATGATAGAGATTTGGAGTAACTCCTCTCCACTTTTTCTAATATGTATGCGCATATATGTATAATTGCGTGTAAATAACTGAGGATCCATCAGGAGAAGGGAATTCCTGTACAAACTTCGGGGAACCTTTGGAGACGCCGAAGCCAATCTGGTGAAAGACAGTTCTCCCGAGATCGACGCGATACAAATCCGTCACTCAACTTGTTTTTGCATGTATGTGTGTGTGTGTGAGTGTGTGTGTTTGTATAGTGAATCGTTTTCTTTTTCCTCTTTTTCTGGAAGAAGAATTGGAGAAAATGTCTTAATTTCAAAGCGAATTTGAATAATGACGGCTTTTCTTTAAAGAACAGAATAATTAACAAGGAGTGTCTTTGGTTCTGATAGGAACAGCGGGTTTATCAAACACTATATGTATATATAAATTATATATATATATATATATATATATATATATATATATATATATATATATATATATATATATATATATATATATATATATATATATACATGTGTGTGTTTATATATATGCGTAACATATATGAAAGTATATTATTTCCGAGGTAGAGCGAATTGGATATTAAAGGACGTTTGTAGCTTATTGATTGTATATGAATCACGGTGATGTGATAAAAAGTCATATGTGTGTATATATACATATATCTGTATATATCTGTATATATTTATATTAGTCATTTCGTAAATTAATAAGAGCTAGGCCCCAATCCTCAGATGGATAAGAGCTGGCTAGTCCTTGGCTTTTCATAAACCTAAGTCCGCATCCATGCGTAAATTGATTACTAACTTCATTTCTTTCTGGTTTTTCTCTCTTTTTAGTTTTCTGAAAAGAAAACTATTGTGCCGGCTTTGTCTGTCCGTCCGCACTTTTTCTGTCCACCCTCAGATCTTAAAAGCTACTGATGCTAGAGGGCTGCAAACTGGTATGTTGATCATCCACCCTCCAGTCATCAAACATCCAAATTGCAGCCTTCCAACCTCAGTAGTGTTTATTTTATTTGAGGTTAAATTTAGCCATGATCGTGCGTCTGGCAACGATATAGGCCAGGCCACCACTTGGCCGTGGTTAAAATTCCATGGGCCGTGGCTCATACAGCATTATACCGAGACCACCGAAAGACAGATCTGTTTTCGGTGGCCTTGATTATACGCTGTGCAGAAAACTCGATCGCGCCGAAGAAACTTCAGCGCATATTTTACTTTTTTTTTTTTTGCCAAGAAAATTCTCAACTCTTTCTGCAAGTTAGGTCTCATCCTCAGCTCCCGCTGTGGATGAATCCATGGATGGCTCTCACCAGGAAATGCCGTTTTTCCCCACTCATACCTTTTTAAGGAAAATTCTTTCGCAGCCATTCCACTGAGCTAAATCCTCCTTCTCCACCCTCTCTCGATCCCGTGGAACGCCAGTATCCTCTGGACTGGAATGGAACATAGAGTTTAGGCCAAAGGCCAAACGCTGGGACCTACGAGGTCATTCAACGCTGAAACGGAAACTGGGAGTAGAAAGGTTTGAAAGGCGTAACAGGAGGAAAACCTTTTGCAGTTGCACTATGAAACAAATGTTAAGAGAGGTTGGATAGCAAGATGGAGAAAGAGAATATGAATGGAGGTACAGTAAAAGGAAGAAAAGGGGTTGCAGCTATGGACCGAAGGGAAGCTGCAATGAACCTTGAGTAATGCCTACAGTGCACCGCGTGAGGTGCACTGACGACCCTAGCCCCCTACTGGGAGTATCCTGTGCTCCTATAGTCCATATAGGATACTCACGTCTGTAAAGACTGCAAGGCAAGAGTGAATTATTATTATTATTATTATTATTATTATTATTATTATTATTATTATTATTATTATACATAAGAAGAACCCTATTCATATGGAAGAAGCCCAACGCAGGAGCCATCGACCTGAAATTCAAGCTTCCAAAGGATATGATGTTCATTATTATTATAAAAAATTATTACCAAAAGGTTTGTATGCGGTCTTGCGTAGAGAGAGAGAGAGAGAGAGAGAGAGAGAGAGAGAGAGAGAGAGAGAGAGAGAGAGAGAGAGAGAGACTCCCTTTCAACAATGAATGAAAGGAAGAATAAATTGAACTTCACTTTATTCGAGATGCTGTGTAGTCTACTTCAATTCCTCAAAGTCCTTTTGGTTAATCAATAGTATTAACACGATATCCTCATCGGGTACTCCTGGGAATTATGCCACGAAATTTCGATGGCCGAAGATGTCTTTATCAAAACCTACAGGGTTCTTTCGGCAACTGAGACGCCCAGAGAAACGATTGTTTATCAGACCCGCGAGTGATATCTGATATTCCGCAGATGCGCTCCGACAGATAAAGAAGTTTTCTCGAAACTAGTTGGTGAATATAGTGTTAAATCTAGCTTTTTTCTATTTTAAAAACTCTTTTACTTATTCTACTTAAAGTAAAACAGTGGTACTTATTTTACATAAGTGAAAATGAGGATAATTTATCAGTGCTTCCAGTGAGAACTAATATTCTGCAGATGCGCTCGGACTGATACGGAGTTTCCCGAAACTTGATGAATAGAAGTTAAATCTGTCCCTTTTTTATGTTTCAAAAACGCTAGAATAAACTTTTTTACTTATTTTACTTAAAGGAAAGTGGTGGTACTTATTTTACTTTAGGGGAAACGGGAGCACTTATCAGACCCGCGAGTGATATCCGATATTTCGCAGATGCCCTCTGACTGATACCGAGTTTCTCGAAGCTGTTGATGAATATGGTGATAAATCTAGCCTTTTTCTGTTTCAAAAACGCTCGAAGTGAACGCTTCTACTTATTTTACTTAAGGGGAAACCGGGTTACTTATTTTACCTACGGGGAAACGGGGATAGTTTATCAGCGCTGCCAATGAGAAATTGATATTCTGCAGATACTCCCAGGCATCCGTGGTGTAGGAACTGTTCTGATTCATTGGATAAATAATATAGTTATCTCGAGCTCGCTGCCAATAAATATCTCTTCTTTCAGTGTCTGTTACTATTGTGATTTTTGGCATGATCTTTGACATTTAATGAGAATGGTGACGATCTTTGTTTTGTAGGAGAGTCATGTGAAGGTCGTTGGTCTAGGTCTTAGCAAAGGTGAGAAAGAACAGATGCAGTAAGAACATTTGAAGGATTCTTGTTATCTTTTCTTCAAATCTTCCTTTTCGTTGAATCTACATTAGCTTGTGTATGTTAGATTGGTAAACGAAGCCTTATTAATTATTCTTTATTCTTTGTTTAAAGTTTATTAATATACAGAACGTTGAATCTCCAACTGACAAGACTTTTTCACGATGGGCCGTTGCAAAGACTCAATGTACAGTTATCTATTCTTCAATTCCTCCTACTTGTTGACTCTACAACATCTTGCTGTGTGTTAGCGTGAGAAAAGAGGTCTTATTAATTCTTATTTATTCTCAGTTTAACGTTTATTAATATAAAGAAAACTGAAATTCCAATTGACAAGACTTTTCAGGATGGGCCGTTGCAAAGACTTCGCCATGGCGAAGCCGAAGCGAGCAAACTCGCACCACCTCCTCCTTCTTCTTTTTCTCCTCCTCCTCCTCCTCCTCTCCAACAGAGACGGATGATAATGAGCAGAGCAGCGCCCTCCAAAGATGCAATCAGCGAAGCGTGAAGCCACGCCTAGGCGACCTTGACCCCTGACCCACATTCTTTCACGGGCCCGGCATTCTCCAGGCGTGAGTTATTCACAGCCGTGAGCGGCATTCTCATGGCCGTCCTTCCCTCCGCGCCTTCCTCCCGGCATACACATTGTATACACCGCGTGGCCGAGGCGGAACTGTGTATCGCCTGATCTCGAGGAGAATTCTCGAATTAGGTTAGCTGCTGCTGCTGCTGCTGCTGCTGGGCGTGACGGGACGTGTCCGTGCATGTAGGAATGACTCGGAATAATATCCTTCTTTAGGTTTTCTTCTCCTCGGGATTTCTCTATAGTTACGTTAGGCGGGAGGCTTCATATCTTCGTTTCACTGCCTTTGGAGTCTATACTACCGCCTTTTAGGGCAAGAGCCCGTGCTGGCTTAAAGCCAGCTCAGTCAAAACGACGAGAAGTCTACTACCGTCTGATGTAATCCTGAAACATACAAACTTAGGGGGCTATAGTGCCGTCAGTGCACCTCATGTGGTGCACTGTTGGTACTACTTAAGATTCTTTGCAGCGTCACTTCGGCCTCTAGCTGCAGCCCCTTTCATTCATTTTACTGTACCTCCATTCATATTCTCTTTCTCCCATCTTACTTTCCTTAACCCTCTCCTAACAATTGTTACATAGTGGGGCTGGGAGTTTTCCTCCTGTTACACCTTTCAAATCTTTTAGTTTTCTGTAAAAGAAAACTATTGTGCCGGCTTTGTCTGTCCATCTGCACATTATTCTGCCGGCACTTTTTCTGTCCGCCCTCAGATCTTAAAAACCACTGAGGCTAGAGGGCTGCAAATTGTTGTGTTGATCATCCACCCTCCATTCATCAAACACACCAAATTGCAGCCGTCTAGCCTCAGTTGTTTTTATTTTATTTAAGGTTAAAGTTAGCCATAATCGTGCCTTTAGCAACGATATAGGACAGGCCACTACCGGGCCGCGGTTAAAGATTCATGAGCCACGGCTCAAACAGCATTACACCGAGACCACTGAAAGATAGATCTGTGTTCGGTGGCCTCGATTATACGCTGTACAGAAAACTCGATTGCGCTGAAAACCTTTGGCGCATTTCTTACTTGTTTACAGTCAATTTTCATTTCAGTGCTGAATGACCTCTTAGGTCCCAGCACTTTGCTTTATGTCCAAAATCCTATATTCCATTCCTATTCCATACAAGTTACAATGAAAAATAGATACACCTGTAGCATCGTTTCCTAAACATCATCGCCTCTGATGAGTCGATGAATAAGACCTTAAATTTAAAAAAATGAATAAAAAGAATCCCATTCATATCACCTATCATTTCCTCTTTCGGAAATAAGTTCCTGTCATGGCTGGTACCGCGCAGGCGCAATCGAGTCACGACCAGGAGAGCAACTCGGGAAGGATTTGCTGAGTCAACGGATTTCCCAGGAAAAAAAAAAATCGCTGAGTCAGCGTGACTAAGGGATTTCAGGGTGTGGGATTTGTTTCCCAGCAATATTTGCCTCCGGTCGATATGTTTCCAGGATATTTTCTGTCGTTCTAATATCTTTCTACTTAATGAGTGTTTTTTTTTTTTTTTTTTTTTTTTTTTACGAATTTCACGTGCTGGAATTCTGTCCTAGGAAAAACTTTCTGAGTTCATGTTTCTTATGTTAGTTGCTTTGCTTAATAATAATAATAATAATGATAATAATATAATAATAATAATAATGATAATAATAATAATAATAATAATAATAATAATAATAATCACCATCATTATTCAGTTGTCCTTGTAGAACAAAGTGCGATTATCGTACTTTTTTTTAAGTATTTAGGTGTGAATGTGTAGGTATGAAATAAGCATGCGCATATACATACGTACATATATGTATATACTGTATACATGTGTGTATATATATATATATATATATATATATATATATATATATATATATATATATATATATATATATATATATATATATATATATATATATATAAATATATTTCTCCGGTCGAGTGAGAACCGAAAACAATCATTGCATTGTAGCACGCTGTATGACCTTAACCACTACAATCTCAAACTAAACCATTTTCGTGTTCAGCTTGACTGTGGCATTATCACTTTCCATGTCTTGAATTCTTCAGTGGAATTGTGGCATTTCCTTCTACCTCCTCTCCTTCTTCTTCTTCTTCTTCTTCTTAAGGTGAGGAATACCTGGGAACGTTCTGTTTGCATAAATCAAAGGTGGAAAGGGGGCGGGAAGGGGAGAACATGACAGCTCTTGCCTGAACAAATTTTTTTTTTTTTGGTGGTGGGGGATTAAGTTGGTTTTTGGAAACGCTGAAATGGTTTCAAGAAGGTATTGAAATACAGTTTCCTTGTATTTGATAATTTGCTTATATTTTCATCTGTTTATTTATTAATTTGTTTATCTATTCTTTTTGATAACTGATCTCTTCTTTTTATATTTCCTTTTAACTTCTGTTACTCCCTTCAAATGAACATTATAATGTTCATTGGAAGCTCGAACTTAAAGTCAATGGCCAGTGTGGTGGGCTTGTTCTATATAAATAGGGTTCGTCTAAATAATAATAATAATGATAAAAAAACAAAAAGGGAAAGTAACAAGGACTGAAGAGATAAAGTTACCAGACGGGAATAGCATCAAACAAAACACATAGATGAAACAGGATACAAATACCTGGGAATAATAGAAGGAGAGGATATAAAACACCAAGAGATGAAGGACACGATCAGGAAAGAATATATGCAGAGACTTAAGGCGATACTCAAGTCAAAACTCAACGCCGGACACATGACGAAAGCCATAACACATGGGCAGTACCAGTAATCAGATTCAGCGCAGGAGTAGTGGAGTGGTCGAAGGATGAACTCCACAGCATAGACCAAAAAACTAGAAAACACATGACAATACACAAAGCACTACACCCAAGAGCAAATACAGACAGACTATACATAAGACGAAAGGAAGGGGGAAGAGGGCTGCTAAGCACAGAGGACTGCGTCAACATCGAGAGCAGAGCACTGGGGCAATATCTGAAAACCAGTGAAGATGAGTGGCTAAGGAGTGCATGGGGAGAAGGACTGATAAAAGTAGACAAAGACCCAGAAATATACAGAGACAGGGGAATGAAAAACAGAACAGAGGAATGGCACAACAAACCAATGCACAGACAGTACATGAGACAAACAAAAGAACTGGCCACCGATGAAACATGGCAATGGCTACAGAAGGGAGAACTCAAGAAGGAAACGGAAGGAATGCTAACAGCGGGACAAGATCAGGCCCTAAGAACCAGATATGTCCAAAGAACAGTAGATGGAAATAACACCTTACCCATATGCAAGAAGTGCAATATGAAAGACGAGACCATAAACCACATAGCAAGCGAATGTCCGGCGCTTGCACAGAACCAGTGCAAAAAGAGGCATGATTCAGTAGCAAAATCCCTCCACTGGAGCCTGTGCAAGAAACACCAGCTAGCTTGCAGTAGTAAGTGGTACGAACACTAACCTGAGGGAGTGATAGAAAACGATCAGACAAAGATCATCTGGGACTATGTCATCAGAACAGATAGGGTGACACGTGCCAATAGACCAGACGTGACGTTGATTGATAAAATCAAGAAGAAAGTATCACTCACTGATGTCGCAGTACCATGGGATACCAGAGTAGATGAGAAAGAAAGAGAAAAAAACTGATAAGTATCAAAACCTGAAAATCGAAATAAGAAGGATATGGAATATGCCAGTGGAAATTGTACCCATAATCATAGGAACACTAGGCACGATCCCAAGATCCCTGAAAAGGAATCTAGAAAAACTAGATGCCGAAGTAGCTCCAGGACTCATGTAGAAGAGTGTGCTACTAGAAACAGCGCACATGGTGAGAAAAGTGATGGACTCCTAAGGAAGCAGGATGCAACACGGAACCCCCCCCCCACATTATAAAAACCACCCAGTCGAATAGGATGACTCTGATAGACCCCAAAATAAAAAAAAAATAAGAAAAACAGTAATAATGATATATTTCTCAGTTTAGTTTCAAAATTCATCTGGCGTAACTTTCCATGGATGACTTTGATAGAAACAATCACTGTTTTTTTTTTTTAAAATAAAGATACGTCTATAAATACACCTTAATCAAATTTGGTTTGTGTTTGAATTAAGATTCTAATCTAATAAATTCATGTGTAAAATCTATTCATTTCTGATGCAAGAATAAAAATTTTTATTTAATGTCTTTATGTTGTGAAAATATTATATATTTAAAGTATTCTTTTTCTAAAATATAACCTGGCCTATGTGAATTCAGCAATATTCAAATGCTTTATTTGTGCATAAAGCATCATCTTGGTATTTTGGGAAATTTAAGCTATATATTTTAGTACAGTGTACAAACTGTACATTTGAGAGTTTTAGTACAGTATATAAACTGTACATTTAGTATAGCTGAACATTGAGCGTTTTAGTATAGTATATCAAGTGTATAAAGTGTACATTGAGTGTTTTATCTTAGATATATATTAAACATCTGGCACTTTTGAGTTTTAATGTGTTTTTTTGCTTTGACCTCCTAAAACTTTCAATCATATTCTACGGTTCTGAAATCATTGATACTTAAACAGTAGTAAGCTTTACAGTATTCGTTCATTGTAATTTGTTCTATTTTTACAGTCAAATGTGAAGAAGTGTAAATCTTTTGTGTATTTTCCAAGAAAAACATGGGGAACGATAAAGGAACGAATGCAATGTTATGATAAACTGTTGACATTGAGTGTTTTATTACAGTATATAATTTTTTTTATTTTACATTGAGTGTTTTTTAGTACAGCATATAAACTGTAGAGCACTCATTTTATTATTCTTTTCTTTTGGGTGTTTTAGTAGTAGTTTTATATAGAAGCATCCAGTGTGTTTACATTAGAGAACGCTCTTGCGGATTTGTTTGAGTACAGCTGTCACATCATTTACTATTAAACTGTACATGAATTGAAAAAATTATATAAGTTTTAGTACAGCATACAAACTGTACATTTGCCGTTCACCGAGATATCCATACACTATCTTGAGTACAGTCATATAAACTGTGGACATTGGTGGTTTTGTTTTACGTTTTTGGCAGTATGATAAAATGTATTTTATATTCCAGAGGAGATTATGTGTTTTGAGTAGAAAAAAATTAAAACAGAACGATATAAAATGTACATTGGGTGTTTGAGTACTGCATATAAACTGTACATCTAGTGTTTAGTACAGTGTATAGCGTGTACAGTGGATGTTTTAGTACAGCATATAAACTGTGCATTGGGTGTTTGAGTACAGTATATAAAATGTATATTGGGTGTTTTAGGACAGTATATAAAATGTATATTGGGTGTTTGAGTACAGCATATAAACTGTACATTGTGGTACAACATACAAACTGTTTTATTAAAGTAATATAAACGTGTACATTGGGTGTTTTAGTACATTATATAAACTGTACATCGAGTTTTTTTTGTAGCATATAGCGTGTGCATTGGGTGTTTGAGTTACAGTACAGCATATAAACTGTACACAGTGGTACATTGTTTGAGTACAGCATATAAACTGTGTATTAGAGCGTACATTTGTTGTTTGAGTGCAGCATATAAACTGTACATTGGTGTACATTGGGTGTTTTAGTACATTATATCATCTGTACATTGAGTTTTTTAGTATATTTAGTGCGGGTGTTATTACATTTTATATAAACTGTACATTGAGTGTTTTAGTACAGTATATAGCGTGTACATTGGGTGTTTTAGTAAATTATACAAACTGTATATTGAGCGTTTTGGTACAGTATGTAAACTGTACATTGAGTGTTTCAATACAATATTTAAAGTGTACATTGAGTGTTTCAGTACAATATTTAAAGTGTACATTGAGTGTTTCAGTATCATATTGAAAGTGTACATTGGGTGTTTACAGTATATAAACTGTACATTTGGTGTTTGAGTACAGCATATAAACTGTGCCTTGAGTGTTTGAGTACAGTACATAAACTGTACATTGGGTGTTTACTGTAAGTACAGTATATAAACTGTACATTGAGTGCTTCAGTACAGTACACAAACTGAACATCGTGTGTTTTAGGTTAAGAAAGCTATCCATTCTTAACCCTTCACGTATGGCGTGTTTTGATTTGTTTTGAGACAGGAATTTTCTATAAGAGGATTATCTGCCTTATCCCCTTAGTAAGGGTTTACCTGTGGGGTGCATGTTCTGACGGTGTTTTTGGTCTTACAAAGGTCACCTATCCAAGATCTGACCAGTGTGTGTGTGTGTGTGTGTGTGTGTATACATGTATTATATGTGTGTGTATATATCACTAAGTCCACGTCGGAAGGTGAGTGAAAACTGGGACTTTGAACAAGTACTTTCGTAGTTTATTCTACATTTTCAAGTTCACGCTGAATATATGTTTGTTGTATGTGTGTATGTATATATATATACATATATATATGTGTGTATATATGTTTGTGCGTGTGGGTGTGTGTGCGTGAGTGAGTAAACGTGCTCATTCATTTTATTTAAATAAAATAATTTAACTCAATATAGGATCTTTCGAACTATCACGTCAAGATTTATTGTTCCAAATCAATATTCGGCATCAAATTACATTCGTAAATTCTTACAAGTTAATTCATGATTTTGTAAACACGATATAAAAAAAAATGCTTTTAAGAAGGAAGAGGTCAAAGCAAAAGCGCCAGGTGCTCTGGGACACTCACAGGCAGTCAAAAGGTAAACACAGGTGTTCATGCCTTCCGGTAAATAGTTGGAGTCCCCCAAGGGGATAGATAAGTCACCTCCCTGTTTAATCCTACACGGCCTATAGAGACGCTCTTGGACACGAATACAGTTTGGGTAAATTTTACTACTCAGGAAACGTTTTCAGGTTCCTACAGGTACAAAGAGCCCAGATTATTTCATTTCTACATTACAAGCTTTCTAAGACATACAGTTTCTTCATCAGGTACCTGGTGAAGAAGACTGTGTGGGGGTACGAATATATATTTTGAAAAAAGTTTGAAAAGGGGCATTGGGCAGATTCCCGAAAACTCTCCGTTTAGATTCATTTTTAAATGTAATTATATCCAAGAATGCTCTCCGTTTAGATTTGTTTTTAAATGTAATTGTACCTACACAATGGATTTGTTTTTCCAAGACTTTGCGTCTTCGAAATCTTATAGTACTTTGGAAACGAAAGGCTCTAGAATTAAACCATCCCGTCTTATTGACCTAACGAGAATAATATGAACAAGATCAAAATATGAATATATACACACAGCGAAGTTTTGTCGGTGTTTTCATGATGTACAAAGATAATAATAAATAGATAGAAACAAAGTGAATGCATACACACGTTTGTCTGAGCGAGAATAATTAGTTGAGGACTGCTTGCAAAAATGCACGCTAATTTATTTATTTATTTTTATCTTTGATATGTTTTTTTAAAGGTCTCTCGCTAGGAAATTATCTGTTGTTCTTAAACAGCCTGGTATGATTTATATATATTATATATATATATATATATATATATATATATATATATATATATATATATATATATATATATATATATATATATGTATATATATGCATATATGTATATATATATGGATATATGTATACATATATTGTATGCTAAAGCTTCTAAGGATCTTTGGCAGGAATCATCTAACATTTGCAGGAAGCTTTATCAAAATAAAGTAAGAAAGTAAAATCTTAACAACAGTTTCTCCAAGAGAGAGAGAGAGAGAGAGAGAGAGAGAGAGAGAGAGAGAGAGAGAGAGAGAGAGAGAGAGAGACCTGTTTCCTTAGGACATGATTGGGGGTTGGGGGAGAATCCTTCCAAAATGCACGCCGTCATAAGCAGGTCATAAATCACAAGAATCACTACTAATCCTCTCTGTTTTGTTCTTATTCCCCCGGGGGGGGGGATTAGTACTAAACGCTCGAGCCGGCCATAGACCTCTTGTTTTCCTCATCCAAATAAACAGGATTGAAGCCGCCTATTTTATTTATCTATTCAGTTCTTTTTTGTAAACATGTGCCTTTTACTGAATACTTTATCAATGAATAACACCGTAAACCTTTCATTTACAGCTTCTTCTGCATTTACCTGAAACTTGTGGGTTCATGTTTGTCTATTTATTTTTTTGTAAACACGTGACATTTTTCCTTAATCATCATGAATAATAAAAAAAAAAATTCATTTACAGCATCTTCTGGATGTTGCCTGACTCTTGTGGGTTCATCAAAGGCCCCAGAAAGTTTTTTGTTTTTTTTTGTTTTTGAATTTTGTAATGACTTCAGTCCCCCCAAAATTTACAATTTGCAGTTTCAAAACTGTAGTTTTGCATATAGTGATAGATGTCTTCGCTTATGTTTATGCGACAGGCTGCGTCTCCTCCATTGTTTGTTCATATTTTATTAATTTATGTTATCTTTTAGTAATTCATATTATCTTTTATACACGCAGATACTCACACACACACACACACACACACACACACACACACACACACACAGAGTTTGTCTACACAGACTGACATGCTTGCAAATTCACTCAATATGGCATATGGTGTTTTGTGCATATCAGCATGTTAACTTTGGTTACTAGCTGCAACCCCTTTCGTTCCTTTTACTATACCTCCTTTCATATTCTCTTTCCTCCATCTTACTTTCCACCCTCTCCTAACAATCGATTCATAGTGCAACTGTGAGGTTTTCCTCCTGTTACACCTTTCAAACTTTTACTGTCAATTTCCGTTTCAGCGCTGAATGACCTCATTGGTTCCAGTGCTTGGCCTTTGGCCTAAATTCTGTATTTAATTCATAATTTTTTATGGGGGGGGAGTCAGAATGTCTCTTGTTTTGGTGGGTAAGGACCCAAAGTTTGTCCGGTGATCGATAATAAAGTCACAGGAAAAAAGTCACTGAAAACTCACAGGAAAATTCACAGGAAAAAATTCACAGAAAAAGTCACAGGAAAAAAGTCACAGAAAAAAAGTCACAGAAAATATCACAGGAAAAGTCAGAGAAAAAGTCACAGGAAAAAGCCACAGTAAAAAGTCACAGAAAAATCACAGAAAAAAGTTACAGGAAAAAGTCAAAGAAAAAGTCAAAGAAAAAGTCACAGAAAAAAGTCACAGGAAAAAAGCCACAGAAAAAAGTCAGAGAAAAATCTCAGAAAAAAAAAGTCACAGAAAAATCTCAGAAAAAAAGTCACAGGAAAAAAGTGACAATTTTATCTAGGACAGAAAGTAGGGTAATCAAATAAAAACATTTAAGTTAGTCACAATCTGTTCAAGTACCATTAACAATTAAAGTAACGATTGGAACAGAAAACATTCTGAGAATCGCTGTAGAACTGTCATATGAGAGCTGAAACTATACGTGAATTGCTTTGGAACTGTGTCATATGAGAGCTGAAATTATATGTGAATTGCTTTGTAACTGTGTCATATGAGAGCTGAAATTATATGTGAATTGCTTTAGAACTGTGTCATATGAGAGCTGAAATTATATGTGAATTGCTTTAGAACTGTGTCATATGAGAGCTGAAATTATATGTGAATTGCTTTAGAACTGTCACATGAGAGCTGAAATTATACGTGAATTGCTTTAGAACTGTACCATATGAGAGATGAAATGCTTTAGAACTGTGTCATATGAGAGCTGAAATTATACGTGAATTGCTTTAGATCTGTGTCATATGAGAGATGAAATTCTTTAGAACTGTGTCATATGAGAGCTGAAATGCTTTAGAACTGTGTCATATGAGAGCTGAAATGCTTTAGAATTGTGTCATATGAGAGCTGAAATCATACGTGAATTGCTTTAGACCTGTGTCATATGAGAGCTGAAATCATACGTGAATTGCTTTAGAACTGTGTCATATGAGAGCTGACATTACACGTGAATTGCCTTAGAACTGTGTCATATGAGAACTGGAATCAAACGTGCGGTTGGTCTTCTTTTTCAAAACAGCAGATAACATTCAGTTAGAATAAGCGCTTCCCTCAATTATGCATATTTTCTTTATATATCTTTCGGTGTGTAAATCATATAGATTAACTTGAGTACAAATTCCAGTCTCTCGATTATATTTGCCGGTAAGTATATGTGCTGGCGAATATACGTATCATTTTGGCGGTCGAATATTCTTGCAGTCTTTAAATTCAGGTCCTGTGGACGGATTCCGAATCAGGATTTGAAAAGGAAAGGGTTTCATCATTCTTTTTTTTATTCATTCTTACTGCAGATTTAAGGGTCCTGGCTCTGTGAACGTATACTTAAAAATGAAGGAGTATAAGCCATTAAGAATAGGCTACCATTCATATGTGTGTGTATAGATACATACATACATATACATATATATATATATATATATATATATATATATATATATATATATATATATATATATATATATATCCTACTGAGGTGCATATATTTCAGTAGGATAGGATAAAGGATTGTTCTTAAAACCAGCAACGGAAATGACATAGGAATCTGAGATACAAGTGACGCAGGTCATGATCCGGGCAGAAGGAATGTGACGTGACCTCTGTCAACTTTGACCCAGAAACAAGAATGGAATTAAAGAAAAAAATATAAAAAAACTGTTGCCGTAGATGGGAAGAGGCAAAGGTACTTAAAGAGAAGAAGAAGAAGAGGAAGAAGGAGAGAGAGAGAGAGAGAGAGAGAGAGAGAGAGAGAGAGAGAGAGAGAGAGAGAGAGAGAGAGAATATGTAAGAAAGGTATCAAACTTCTGTTACTCTTTGCAGCCGAGACACTGAATTTCTTAGAGAGAGAGAGAGAGAGAGAGAGAGAGAGAGAGAGAGAGAGAGAGAGAGAGAGAGCAGGAGCAGGACTTTTTCTAAAACATTCCACCTCCCGTCATATGATAGTCATATAAGTTCGAGCGAAGGAGAATATATCATCAGGCGTCACGCCTCCGACTTAATATTAATATTTTTCCCGAAGAGATATTTTGGTCCGTCGGAAATTGGTCCCTGCGGAGGACCGCCGAAGCGAAAATAAAGGCCAAATGAGCGGGGGCGAGACCGACGGTAAAGAGAGACGACGGCGAAACTCGCAGCAAAAAAGGGCGCCGCTATTTTGGCAGATCTTCGCCACACAACAACTCGATCCGCGCATAACAAAAGACACTCGATTCGGGGTTACATCAAGGAGAAGACGTCAATCACACACACCGTATTTCGCCGTAATGGCCTGGCCCCCACACACCCGGCAGACCCTGCGAGAAGGGCCAGGCTAGGGACCATGCAGGGACCGGGGACCAGGGGACCAGGGGACCAGCCCTCCGACGCCGCCAACGTCAGGTATAATCATTTGCGAGTCTTGTCATTACTTCTGTCAATAGCAAGAGTGTTCGTATTTTGGGGGCGTCTGCGCCAAATGCTTGCTGGATTTCGTTGCGTGGTGGGCCATCTCCCTTCCCCCCCCCTCTCTCTCTCTCTCTCTCTTTCTCTCTTCCCCCGCCCCCTCCTTCTCCTCCTCCTCCTCCTCCCAATCTGTTTGCAACGCCGTCGAAAAAAGGGGGAAAGATCCCCGTCCCCTTCCTTCCCTCTCCCCCACCCCCTCCGCGATATTTCAGTCAATTACAGGTTACTGACTTTCGGGGGAGCCAATAACGCACTTGCTTTGCAAGGTAGGACCTCGCGCCGCACAAAATGGCGGTGGACGAGTTTGCAAGCAACCAGAATTCACCAAAACGCTCGCTGGCTTCCACTTCCAGGCAAGAGACGGAAAACCTGGAAAAGTATTATGTTTCTCTTTTCCAGTGAGACAATTTCGCGTCGCGTCTGAGCTGATAACTGAAAAGAAGAGACGCGAGGTATTCGTCTTACGCATTTCTGCGTCACGGAAAAGCACAACTTCATTCTCAATGAAGGATTGACATTCAGATCGAGGTTTGGGTTAACTAATTATAACTCTGGGTTTATAAACGTGAAAGTACTAATTTTGTATATTTTCTAAATCTCCTGTCGATCTATTTTTATTTGTAGGATGAGATAAATAAACTATAACGTCATTTGAAATTTTTATCCATTAAAAAAAAACTGAACATCACTTTCAAATGTTTTGGTTAAATCAACATAACTCAAGGTTTATACAATTGAAAAATAATTGTGTATATTTTCTAAATCCCATGCCGATCACTTTTAATCTGAAGGATGAAATAAATAAACTATGTCGTCATTTGACATTTTTATTAATTAAAAATAAAAAAACCCATCTGAAAATAACTTGCTAATACCTCCGCAAACTCAATATAACTCGAGGTCCACAATCGCGAAAGGACCAATTTTCTGTATTGGCTAAATCTCCCGTTAATCAGTTTTCATCTGTAGGATGAGAAAAATAACATACAACATCATTTGACGTTTTTATTCATTAAAAATAAAAAAAAAACTCTGAATATAACTTTCCCACGCTTCGGTAAATCAACATAACTCTGGGTCTACAATCGCGAAGACACTCATTTTAGGCAGTTTCTAAAACTCCTATTGATTGAATTTCGTCTTACATTGGCTTGTTATCGTCTCCCGAGGTGAATTAAAAAAATGGAAGCCGTGTTTTGAGGTATCCGATATCGTTTCTCAAATAATTTGTCGACTACGATATAGAAATGGGTTATATATACTTTGATCGTCGAGGGGTTAGCGTAAACACGGCGTCCCATTGAGGTTGCTGAGTACTAAACATGGCTAGTACTAAACATGGAGGAAGCTCAATGGGACGCCGTGTTTAGTACTAGCCCCTCGGGTATCCAAGATATCGTTTCTTAATATAATTTGTCGACTACACGATATAGAAATGGGTGTATATAATACTTTGATCGTCGAGGGGCTAGTACTAAACACGGCGTCCCATTGAGGTTCCGCCATGTTTAGTACTAGCACCTCCGTCCGAAGTGCTAGTACTAAACATGGAGGAAGCTCAATGGGACGCCGTGTTTAGTACTAGCCCCCTCGGGTATCCAAGATATCGTTTCTTAATAAATTTGTCGACTATACGACATAGAAATGGGTGTATATTTTGATCGTCGAGGGACTAGTACTAAACACGGTGTACCATTGAGGTTCCGCCTACTTAAGATTCAAAAGTAGCGGAATAAATTCACGGAAGAAATCTTTTTTTTTAGTCATCGTCTTTTGCATCTTCTTGAGAACTAGTTACTAGTTAACAACAGAAATTGACAGTTATTTACAATTATCTACCAGCTCAAGGGTGGTGAATTTACGAGATGAGAGCTTTTTTATTATTATTATTATTATTATTATTATTATTATTATTATTATTATTATTATTATTATTATTATTATTATTATTCAGAAGATGAACTTTATTCGTCCGGAACAAGCCCACCACAGGGGCCATTGACTTGGAATTCAAGCTTCCAAAGAATATTAAGGAGTGCATTTGACAGAAATGATTATTATTATTATTATTATTATTATTATTATTATTATTATTATTATTATTATTATTATTATTATTATTATTATTCAGAAGACGAATTTTATTCATACGGAACAAGCCCACCACTGAGGCCATTGACTTGAAAGCCAAGCTTCCAAAGAATATTAAGTTCTTCTGAAAGAAATTATTATTATTATTATTATTATTATTATTATTATTATTATTATTATTATTATTATTATTATTATTCAGGAGACGAACTTTATTCATACGGAACAAGCCCACCACAAGGGCCATTGACTTGAAATTCAAGCTTTCAAAGAATATCAAAGGAGTTCATTTGACAGAAAATTATTATTATTATTATTATTATTATTATTATTATTATTATTATTATTATTATTATTATTATTATTCAGGAGACGAATCCCAATCATATGGAACAAGCCCACCACAGGGGCCATTGACTTGAAATTCTTAAGCTTCCAAAGAATATTATGGCGTTCATTTATTTGAAAGAAGCAACAGAAGGTAATAGGAAATACAGAAAGAAAGGATCAGTTATTAGAAATAAAAAAAATTAACAAATGAATAAATAAATAGATAAAAACGTAAGTAAATTATTAAAATACAAGGAGAATGGCTTTAGGGTAGTAATGCATTGCATCTTCGCTTGAACTTTTGAGATTACTGTTGCACGACATCCTCCTCATTATTATTATTATTATTATTATTATTATTATTATTATTATTATTATTATTATTATTATTATTATTATTATGTTTCGTGCATCCAATCGTTTCTCTACTTTGCAAATTAGACGAAATTTTAACTGGAATGCTTACAGTGCATGTAGCCAGAGAGTCACGGAAACAGAGAATATCAAATGAAAACAAGACAATTGTTTTTTAATCTTTTGTTTTCATTTCAGTTTCAGTCTTTTGTTTTCGGGAAGTAGGTCAAAGCCCCTCCCAGTAAATTGACCCGTGGTATCGCCGTAGGGCACGCCTGGGGCGGAGCTGGAAGAACATCGATTTTAAGCGAAAATTGAAAGCTTTTCAAAAATAAGTGCAAAGTTAAAAGCTTCTGTATGGGATTATATATATATATATATATATATATATATATATATATATATATATATATATATATATATATATATATATATATATATATATAGTATTAAGGGATATTGGTATAAGGAATTAGGGGAAATGGGGGAGGGGATTAGGATTAGGGTTGTTTGGGGTATAGGGGAGGAGGGAGGGGGTGTTTGTTAAAAGTGAGGCAGACAAAGGGAAAATGACCGTTGGTTTTGATCCTGTTAATGTCTTCCGTATAGAGAGAGAGAGAGAGAGAGAGAGAGAGAGAGAGAGAGAGAGAGCTGTTGTCAGATTAAGCCGGCTGAATCCCAACGCCGCTGGTTTTAAGCTCTTGAGAAATTTGTACAAGAGACAAAAGAAGGAGCGGAGATTATTTCTGGGTCCTGGAGATAGGAGCGCTACTGATCAAGAAGAGACCTCTCTGCGTTTATTCAAGCTCTGAGAAGTTGAACAAAAACTTTAATAATCTTTCGTCGTTCTTTCTCTCTTCCTTGAAATCTTCAGCTGTTTTACGGGCTGCTCTTTGAGCAAGAGCCCGTGCTGGCATAAAGCCAACTTAATAAAAAATAACAGCTTCAGCTGAAAACTTTTCTGGACAGTCCAGAAGACTATATTGAAACCAAGAGGACTCTAAAGGGAAATCAGCCTGCAGTGAGAGATGAATTATAGGAAAAGGTGATTGATAAATAAAGAAATGAATAAATAAGAAAGGGAACAGAAAACAAGTCCCAGATACAACATCTGTTAAATCAGCCTGCAGTGGAGATGAATTATAGGAAAAGGTGATTGATAAATAAAGAAATGAATAAATAAGAGGGAACAGAGAATAAATCCGATACATCTGGCAGCAGAGAGCAGGAATGAATTTGCTCCGCGCCTATTAAAATATTTGGAGAGCAGGAGATTCCACAACTGCCTGATCAGTTTTGCTGGAAGAGTAATTGTCGATTTTGTAAACACAAGATTTCTTCTTCGTTCCATTTCTTCGCAGAAAATGAACCAGGTATCTGGTGAAAAGTGACCAATAGCTTCTAAATATAAATTTCAACCTAAAAAAAAAGGAATAAACGACTTGGGGTTGATGGTGAAGGTGGGTCTATTCCAGCTTTAAGAAATGTATCTAAAATCGGCAGATGTGAATAAGTACGCATGAGCTGGAATAGACTTATAATGTAATTTTCGTTATCCCTCTCTGTTACGCTGACCCGAGATCGAATCTCGGCCGAGCAACGAATAACTTCATTTTTTTCTTGATTTGAGAACTAGGCTTCGTAGTGATACGCGTTTCCAAAATGTGAAGGAATCGAGAGTCATTGTGGGTAATAATGATTATATGATCTGCCGCCTTGCTGGTTGCTAAATGGTCATTCTTACCTTACCTTGTACTACAATAATCTACAGGTCAGGTGGAAACTTTGTAGACATACAGATAGAAGAAGAACACAGGTAAAATTAATTTTAAAAACCTTAACTGTACGTCTGTCTCTTTAGAATTACTTAGACAAACTAAGAAACTCTTGTACCGGCTTTGTTTGTCCGTCCGCACTTTATTCTGTCCACACTTTTTCTGTCCGTCCTCAGGTCTTAAAAACTACTGAGGCTAGAGGGCTGCTAATTGGTACGTTGATTATCCACCCTCCAATTATCAAACAACAAATTGTAGCCCTCTAGCCTCAGTAGTTTTTATTTGATTTAAGGTTAAAGTTAGCCATAAACGTGCTTCTGGCAACTATATAGGATAGGCCACCACCGGGCCGTGGTTAAAGCTTCATGGGCCGCGGCTCATACAGCATTATACCGAGACCACCGAAAGACAGGTCTGTTTTCGGCCTCGATTAACTCGCTTTAGCGGCTGAGAGAAACATATTCCGCATTTTTTAGGCCTTGGAGTTCCCCCCAGATCTGAGAGAACAAGTGGAGTTTCTTTATCGTTAATTTCTTTTCTTTTCCTGTTTTGTAGAATTTTTGAATTTTTATTTCAATTTCTTTTCTGCAAAATCCATCTTGCTTTTAGTTTTAATCCATTTGTTTACGTTACTCAACAGATTAGAGCGAAGTTCAAATTTATATTCTTCTTCTTATTCTTCTTCTTCTTCTTATATATATATATATCTTCTTCTTATCTTCTTATTATTATTATTATTATTATTATTATATAAAGACCTTATTTATATATATTTGTTGATATAAATAGTTTCAATATATTTATTTTATATAGTAAATGTTTATTCGTCTTATCAAGGCCTTCCTGGAATGGTCCTCCCAAATTGTCCTACAAATGAATATCTTTGATAATTTTGCTTTTCCAACCATTCCAGATTTTGTGTGTTTATTTCAATTTTTCTGATCCTTGCTTTTAGTCTTTACCTCTGTTTAAAATCAACAGTGTATTAGATTTTGTTTATATTATTATTATTATTATTATTATTATTTATTATTATTATTATTATTATTATTATTATTATTATTATTATTATTATTCAGAAGATGAACCCTATTCATATGGAACAAGCCCACCACAGAGGCCACTGACTTGAAATTCAAGCTCCCAAAGAATCACTGGGAAGAAGTAACAGGAGGTAAAGGGAGCTACAGAAAGAAAGAAAGAAAGAAAGAAAGAACGAAAGAAAGAAAGAAATAAAAAAAATTTGATACAGGCCCTTTTACTGTACCTTCTTTTATATTCTCTTTCTTCTGTCTTACTTCCCACCCTCTCCTAACAATTGATTTATAGTGCAACTGCTTTGAGGTTTTCCTCCTGTTGCAACTTTCAAAGCTTTCACTGACAATTTCCGCTTCAGGTTGAATGACCTCATCATAGATCCCAGTGCTTGGTCTTTGGCCTGAATTCTGTATTCAGTTCAAATCAACAAGATGAAATTGGAAACAGCTTGAAATTATCGAGGAATTCTAATGTCGGCCTTCGTATGGTAGCAGCTATGTGGAATTAACACTTTAGTGAAGATTTTCAAGAAAGCTGCGCACAGAACGAGCCCGAATAACATCAGAGTTATGGAACCTATAATGCAGTCAGTTGGTCTATCACAAGGACTGTCCTCATTACGAATACTTTCTTCAACTTCTTCCCCTCTCCCTCCTCCCACTCCTCCTCCTCCTCCTCCACGTCTACTTTCTTTTCAGAAAGTTTTAGGAAAGCTATAACAATTACCGTTCTGGGAATTTCGTTCTGCTTTCTTTTTTTTTTCTTTCTATATATATTTCTTTTGAAAATGTCCGACGACCCTCCCCTTTCTTTTCCTAACTTTTGCCACGGTGCTTTCATCTTTTCCTTCGTTTGCTTTCCCTCCCATGCAGTCATTTTTCGCTCTCTCTCTCTCTCTCTCTCTCTCTCTCTCTCTCTCTCTCTCTCTCTCTCTCTCCCGGAGACCACTTGAGTCTCTGCTTGTTTTCCTTCGTTGTCATTTTTCCTTCCCACTTTTTCTCCCTTTTGTGTTATTCCTCTTTTCCATCCGTTCCCTCAGATGCCCTCGCCCCTTCATCTTTCTTCTGATCTCTCTCTTCTCTCTCTCTCTCTCTCTCTCTCTCTCTCTCTCTCTCTCTCTCTCTCCATTCGGCTTTTTAGTACCCTATTTGTTAGAGTATTCTTTTCTTTTACATTTTCATTTTCTTCGCCGTTCGAAATCATTTTGTAGGTTACCTGTCTACGCCGGGGAGAACTTTATTATCATTTCTGAGATTCTCAGCTATCAGCACAAATACTAAGCAGTCTAAGCGCAGGCTCTCTCTCTCCTCTCTCTCTCTCTCTCAAGAGAAATTACACACACACAGACACACATTCGTATATTATCATTCACAAGTATCATACGAACGATGTTGAAATTCCGATCTCTCTCTCTCTCTCTCTCTCTCTCTCTCACTCTCTCCAAAGTAAAAAACACAAACACATTCGTATACGGTCATTCAAAAGTATTCTCTCCCTCTCTCTCTCTCTCTCTCTTTACTCAAAACCACACACACTTTCGTATAAGGTCATTCTAAAATATAATCTCTCTCTCTCTCTCTCTCTCTCTCTCTCTCTCTCTCTCTCTCTCTCCACAAAAACACACAGACACACATTCGTATACTGTCATTCAAAAGTATCATCTCTCTCTCTCTCTCTCTCTCTACTCAAAAACACACGGACACACTTTCGTATACGGTCATTCAAAAATATTCTCTCTCTCTCTCTCTCTCTCTCTCTCTCTCTCTACTCTCTCTCTCTCTCTCTCTCTCTCCCCAAAAAAAAAAAAACCACAGAGACACAAATTCGTATATGGTCCTTTTCTATTTCGTTATCCAACTTCTTTAACGACCCCTATTCATTCTGGAAATTCCGGATTCTTAACCCCCGAAAGTCACCCACACGCGTTTTCACACTTTGACTCGATCCATACATCACACTTTTGTGACTTTCCGAGGTCTGTAGATTCCCACGTCTATAGACCTCGTGACTTTTCTCGCTTTGGCACCGGGTCTCGGAACCCCTCCAAAACCAGCGATCAGTCGCGAAGCTGCTTCTTCGGAGGACAGAGGCGTCAGATCCTCACCGGCTTGTTATTTCCCCCAGATATAACCGAGTACCGGGACCTTTCCCTGAAAGAATCGAGACGCCATATCTCAAAAACTAACCGTTAAATTTTCTTGAAAATAATCTCATTATGTTTCCCACACCCAAATTACTCCCACGTCACCAATCTAATCTAACCTAACCTAACCTGGGGTCATGGCAAAAATACCGGGGCTGGTGCAATACTAGCATACATCTCAGGAATTTGCTGCCGGGCCGTTAATCTATACCGCTATAGCTATTGACATATATTGCTTGCAATATATATTTCAGCATCGTTCATACGATAGTTGTGAATGACCATAATTATGCGAATGTGAGTCTGTGTGTTCTTTTGCTGAAGGAGAGAGAGAGAGAGAGAGAGAGAGAGAGAGAGAGAATACTTGTGAATGACCGTAGACGAATGTGTGTGTGTGTGTGTGTGTGTGGTTTTGTTTAGAGAGAGAGAGAGAGAGAGAGAGAGAGAGAGAGAGAGAGAGAGAGAGAGAATACTTGTGAATGAACATAGACGAATGTGTATCCGCGTGCGTCGTTGTGTAAAGAGAGAGAGAGAGAGAGAGAGAGAGAGAGAGAGAGAGAGAGAGAGAGAGACAGAGAGACAGAGACCTATTTTTAAAAATTTGTTTCCTTACACAGCCCAAATTCAAACCAGTATACCATAAAAGGCTTGTGACCAAATTTCAAATAACTACTAACAAATACATCCATATATTTTTTACCTAACTTACACTTCCTCAACAACAACTTTGCTTTGAGACGGAGCTGTGACAGTATCCAAGCGCAGTTCAGCACCTGATCCATTAACTCTTGAAAACTGCTGATTTTTCACAGGCTCCCGTGGAGGACTGCGCGAATAACAAGCGGCTGTGAGTGTTGGCAGGTAGACTGCAAAACCAGTGCAAAACACGATCTGCCCCGCGAGAGAAACAAGTACAAAATGCGATCGAGCCTTCCGTACAGCTGTGTGAAATTCTCAGCCGCGGTCCATGAAACTCTCAGCCGCGGTCCATGAAACTTTCAGCAACGGCCTGGCAGTGGCTTCAGGACCCTCTCAGTGGGTACTGAGTGGCCTGTGTTGTTGGCACCTATAGCGATACCAGACGCACGATCATGGCTAACTTTAACCTTAAATAGAATAAAAGCTACTGAAGCTAGAGGGTTGCAATTTGGTATGTTTGTTGATTGGAGGGTGGATGATCAACATACCAATTTGCAGCCCTCTAGCCTCAGTAGTTTTTAAGATCTGAGGGCGGACAGAAATACAAATAGCCATCTCACGAGTTTTCCCTAAAAGCTGAGATTATTCACACTTCTCAGCAAGATTGCTGTTCGTCGAGATGTCATTACCGTAGAAGGGGGTGGAAGCGGGGTGGGGCGGGAGGGTTTCGTGCCGTCAGTGCACCTCACGCGATGCACTGTGGGCATGGGGCATTATTTAAAAGGTTCTTTGCTGCGTCCCTTTGGGCCCTAGCTGCAACCCCTTTCATTCCTTTTACTCTATCTCCATTCACATTATCTTACTTCCATCTTCCTATCCACCATCTCCTGTTACGCCTTTCCAGCGCTGAATGACCTCATAGGTCCCAGTGCTTGGCCTTTGGCCTAAACTCTATATTCCATTCTTCCATCAAACAGTCCTAGAAATGGGAGTGCAGTTCTCACTTGTCATGAAACTGATCCATTTTGAAATTGTATAAATGAACGCCAGTTCTGATCATGCCAAAATCTTTATGCCACACCTGTGAATCTAAATAAATGCTCTAACCACCTACCTTTTTTCTTTTCCACCAAATTTACCTGTGACTGTCGAGAAAGTATTATACTAGTCGTATAGGAGACGGTTTTCTGATTCAAGTTTGTTTTTTATGGGTATTTTAATTTCATATATGGCTGTTAAGTTAGTCCAGAATTGCATTCAAGTGGAAATATTTTTAGACTACAGGACAATAAATAATTCACATTTCAAAACGCGTTGCAAAGATTGATGATAATAATAAGATCCACTCTTATTGAAATAGTTGAATGTTCAATATAGATATACGACGGCAGAGTTCTCTCTCTCTCTCTCTCTGTGATATCTTTTGGGAGACTGTTCCATGGTGTGAGGAATGAAAGTTCTCTGGAAACCTCATGAGAAGTTCGTCAGGCAAGAAGCATTACGCTAGTATGAGAAGTTTTGGCGTATAAAAAAAAAATACTTGAGGACACTTTGATATTTTCTTCAAAAGTTCAAGCGAAGATGCTACTCATTGCTACCCTAAAGCAGTTCTCCTTGTATTTTAATAATTTACTTACATTTTTATCTGTTTAGTTATTAATTTAATTTATTTTTACTTTAATAACTAATCTTTTCTTTTTGTATTTCCTATATAGGGTTCTTCATCTTGTGATATATAATAATAATAATAATATATAATAATAATAATAATAATAATAATAATTCAATCATAGTTCCCTCGTGGCTCCTGCTTGTCCTAAAGTTATCACACTTTCTTCCCAGAATTCCTTTGAATATTTCGTCACACTTTTTCACAGCAACCAATTAAGCTTGGAAATCTCTCTCTCTCTCTTTCTCTCTCTCATTTTCCTGCATTTCCTCTCCCGTCGCCTTTTCCTCTGTTTCATCACTCTTTCCGCATCTTGGCCCATCCCTTCACCCCCCCAGGGGACAGATTTCGTCTCCTTCACACCACTGGTCTCCTCCCCTACCCCCCATGGTCTAATAGTACCTCGGTAACACCCCCCTTCTCCTGACCTACCTTTCTGTAAACAATCGCCATTTCAGAATTTCTTGAAATTCTCTCTCTCCAATCGCCCTTTCATATCTCTCTCTAAACAAGAGACGTTTCACATTATCATCTCTCTCTCTCTCTTTCCCTCTAAACAATCGACATTTCACATCATCTCTCTCTCTCTCTCTCTCTCTCTTAACAATCTCCATTTCACATCTCTATCTCTCTCTCTAAATAACCCCATATCACGCCTTTTCTCTCTCTCTCTCAAATAATCGACATTTCACATTACCATCTCTCTCTCTCTCTCTCTCTCTCTCTTAACAATCTCCATTTCACATCTCTATCTCTCTCTCTAAATAACCCCCATATCACGTCTCTCTCTCTCTCTCTCTCTCTCTCTCTCTCTCTCTCTCGAAACAATAGCCATTTCACAACGTCTTGGAGTATCTCTCTCTCTCTCTCACTCTAAACAATCGCCATTTCACATCGTCTTGGAGTCTCTCTCGCTCTCTCTCTCTCTCTCCATACAATCACTATTTCACATCATCTTGAAGTTTCTCTCTCTCTCTTCTCTCTTTAAACAATCTCCATATGA
>NC_089748.1:32412345-32472345 GCF_040412425.1 Macrobrachium rosenbergii
CTCTCTCGAACTGCAACCTCCTCCTCCTCCTCCTCCTCCTCCTCCTCTCTAACCTTTCTATAACAACAGCCTTGTCGACAGAACACGCTGCTCGTTCGCGTCACCTTGTGAAATACCTCGTCGGTTTTTTGTTTCTCTTCATATTCTTTTCTGAACGCGTGAACTTAGGAGAAACTGAACGGGCCGCGTGAAGTAAGATACTGTGAACGAGGCGTAAACATAGAAAATGAACGCGTTAACTTAGGAACAGAATGGGGCGTAAACTTAAAGAAACTTGAACGGGATGTAAACTTAGAAGCTGAACGGGGTTTAAAGTTAAAAACTGAACGGGGTGTAAACTAGAAAGAAAATGGAACAGGCATGAACTTGGAGGAAACTGAACAGGGCGTAAACTTAGACTGAGTGTGTAAAGTTAGACTGAATGGGGCGTAAATTTAGAAAATGAACGCGTAAACCTAGAAAAAACCGAACAGGGCTTAAACTTAGAGAGACTGATGATAAACGGAGCTTAGAGAAAGTGAATGCGTAAACTTCCAAACTGAACGAGGTGTACAGTAAATGTAGTAAAGGAATGCGTCCACTTCCAAACTGAATGGGGCGTTAACTTAGAAACGTGAATGGGCATAGCATTAGAAACTGAACAGGTTATAAACTTAAAAACTGAACGGGGCAATAACTTAAAAACTGAACGAGGCATGAACTTAGAACTTGAATGGGTCATAAACTTAGACCCTGAACGGGGTATAAACTTAGAACCTGAATGGGGCATAAACTTAGAATCTGTATGGGGCTTAAACTTAGAACCTGAAGGGCGCTTAAACTTAGAACTTGAAGGGCGCTTAAACTTAGAAACTGAACGGGGCATAAACTTAGAACTGAACGGCGCTTAAACTTAGAAACTGAACGGCGCTTAAACTTAGATACTGAACGGCGCTTAAACTTAGAAATTTAACGGCACTTAAACTTAGAAGTTGAACGGCGCTTAAACTTAGAAATTGAACGGCGCTTAAACTTAGAAACTGAACGGGTCTTAAACTTAGAAGAACTGCACGGGGCGCGAACTAGTTGCTGGGGTGGGTAGGGGGAACAGTTTATATAGGTGCTGATATAGGTCGACCGGGAAGCTAAAGCTTTATATGGGGGTTCCCGCTTATTATAGGAAGTAGGAGCCCCGTTCACTGCGTCGGGTTTTATCGCGTCTTCCTTATTTACGGTCGGGTGTTCCGCAAGGTGGGTGTTTTGTGCCGCCTTTGTTTTTTTTCTCTGTCTTTTTTTTCTCTCCTTATCTTTTTTCTTATATCTTTTTTCTTTCATCTGCTATCAGCCATTGGTTTTCTCACACGGACCGTTGTACCCTCGCTTAGAAATGAATCAAGTCAGCAAACGTAAAAGTGCATAGGCGTCATTTTTCTTTCACTTTATACATTTCAACTGCGCTGAACTTGCATTGCGCTCTCTCTCTCTCTCTCTCTCTCTCTCTCTCTCTCTCTCTCTCTCTCTCTCTCTCTCTCACACACAAGAACGTTGTTAAAAGACATCGTTAGTACATGATAAGAGAATTATTGACCAGCTATTCTTTCTCTCTTTCTCTCTCTCAATGAGATAACAAATAGTTTTAAGCAAATAATGTTTCATGTACGTTATATGAGTAATCTCTCTCTCTCTCTCTCTCTCTCTCTCTCTCTCTCTCTCTCTCTCTCTCTCACAAGAACGTTGTTAAAAGACATCGTTAGTACATGATAAGAGAATTATTGACCAGCTATTCTTTCTCTCTTTCTCTCTCTCAATGAGATAACAAATAGTTTTAAGCAAATAATGTTTCATGTACGTTATATGAGTAATTTCTCTCTCTCTCTCTCTCTCTCTCTCTCTCTCTCTCTCTCTCTCTCTCTCTCTCTCTCTCTCATATAGTAAAATAGTAAATAGTTGACGCAAATAATGATTCATGTACAAGTGATCTCTCTCTCTCTCTCTCTCTCTCTCTCTCTCTCTCTCTCTCTCTCTCTCTCTCTCTCGTAATGAGATACTGAATAGTTTTGGCAAATATGATTTCAGGTACATAAGATGAGTAATCTCTCTCTCTCTCTCTCTCTCTCTCTCTCTCTCTCTCTCTCTCTCTCTCTCTCTCTCTCTCTCTCTCTCTCTCTCTCTCTCCTTGTCTGTTCATGAAAATTATGATAGGGGATATCTATCCCACCGATGTTAAACCGGGCTAACTGTTAGTTTAGATACCGAATTATTACTATTTCAGTTGTAAAACAACACTTTTTTGAAGTCCCTTTAATCTGTATGAAGGCAGTTATCAATTTAGCAGGTCTAAACAGCTGTAAAACAACAGGTCTTACAGCTGCTTACAAGTGGGTCGTTGTTGTTAGTTAGCAAATTGCTTAGAAATGTCTGTAAGTGTTGAAGTAGGGTAGTTGTTTAGATAGCAGTCATTATACGTAAATATTGACTGTAAGTGCGTTTAACGTCTGTGGAAACGCGCATGCGCATTAACGATTTCGAGTGTACCTTCCCCTCGAGCTAGTGTTTCGTTATATTAGAGTTGGGTGCCACACGGGCTGATTCATTCGTAAAACTTGTTACCTTTAGGAAATCAACCCCTTCCTGCGTGTTCCGAAGTCTCGTAATCAACCAGCGTGGTTTTGATGTTTTCCTTCATTCTTCAGGATGAATGTGACCTGTGTATACATGTAGCTTTCGTGTTGTTTTTCTTCACTCTTCAGGATGCACATGTCCTATTTATACATGTAGCTTTCATGTTGTTTTCTTAATTTTTCGGGATGCACATGCCCTATGTAGGCTATGCATGGAGCTTTCGTGTCATTTTTCTTAATTCTTCAGGCTGCATATGCCCTGTGTATACATGTAGCTTTCATGTTTTCTTAATTCTCCAGGATGTGCATACCCTATGTATACATGTAGCTTTCATGTTGTTTTCTTAATTCTTCAGGATGCACATGCCCTGTGTATGCATGTAGCCTTTATGTTGTTTTCTCCATTCTTCAGGCTGCACATACCTTGTGTATACATGTAGCTTTCGTGTTGTTTTTCTGAATTCTTCAGGATTCATGTGCCCTGTATATACACTTAGCTTTCTTGTTTTCTTAATTCTTCAGGATGCACATGCCTTATGTATATACATAGCTTTCATCTTGTTGTTTTAGTCCTTCAGGATGCACGTGCCCCGTAGACACACGCAGCTTTCGTGTCGTTTTTCTTAATTCCTCAGGATGCAGGCGCCCTCTATCCCCGCAAACTCCTATATTTAATATCTAACGTCAAACGCACCTTGGTATTTCATCCGCTACTTTCCACGTGGCGTCGTGCTTTCTTTGAGGCAGCATTCCAGAGGACTTTCTCCAGGTGTACTCTACTTTTGCTTATACATGCCCAGTGGCACCTTTCGGAGGAGGGCGCCGTCAGGTGATGATCGCGTCTCTCGCGTGCTTTCGAATGTTGTTACTCGTCCCTACTGAAAGAGCGTTTTCCATTCGCTCCTACTTTTCTTCCGAGTGCTACTTATGAGTGCTATTTGCTTTCGTTATTTGTCGTTGAGATTTAACAAAGAAAGTTGAAGCGTTCGTTATCTGTCGTAGAGATTTAACGGAGAAAGTTGAAGCGTTCGTTATCTGTCGTAGAGATTTAACGAAGAATGTTGAAGCTTTCGTTATCTGTCGTAGAGATGTAACGTAGACAGTTGAAGCATTCGTTATCTGTCGTAGAGATTTAACGAAGAAAGTTGAAGCTTTCGTTATCTGTCGTAGAGATGTAACGAAGAAAGTTGAAGCGTTCGTTATCTGTCGCAGAGGTTTAGCAAAGAAAGTTTGACAAAGAGAAAGGTTTTATGTGAAGAGAACTTTGGTTCCTGAGTCCTAAAAAGTAATATGAGAGTCGTTCCAGAAACGGGAAATTTGTAGAGTTCTAGAATTATATTCTGGATGTGAAAATACAATTTTTTAAGACATCCAAATTTTATCAATGTTAGGTCAGTCATATGTATGTATGTATGTATGTATGTATGTGTGTGTGTGTGTATGTTGGGGAGGGTAAGGGCTGGAATCAGCCATGGGATCGATTCCAATTTTAAAATAGATTTTATTTTAGCATGATCAAACATCTGCTGCTCAGTTTAGAAAATGATTGTTTATCTTTTCTATATAACTTTTGTTGCATTTTGACTTACGCGTGGGAGAACGATCTTGTGTCTTGCCACACGTGTAAGGGGACGATCTTGTGCGTGTGAGGGGACGATCTTGTATCTTGTCACACGTGTGAGGAGACGATCTCGTCGTTTCAAGTGTGAGGGTACGATCTTGTATCTTGTCACACGTGTGAGGAGACGATCTCGTCGTTTCAAGTGTGAGGGTACGATCTTGTATCTTGTCACACGCGTGAAGGGACGATCTTGTTGTTTTGCGTATGAGGTACGATTTTGTATCTTGTTACACGTGTGAGGGGACGATCTCGTTGTTTTACATAGTGTACGATCTTGTATCTTGTCACACGTGTGAGGGGACGATCTCGTTGCTTTACATATGAAGGTACGATCATGTATCTCGTCACACGTGTGAGGGAGCGATCTCGTTGTTAATACTGGGCCGTTCTCGGTACAGGCGATCATGACGCTTCTTCGAAAATGACGCGAATCCGATCCCCAGAAAACGCCTGGGAAAAACTCGTTCTGGGTTTTTGTGCGTCTTTTTAAAACATGATCAGCTTAAGTAAGAATAAAACTCTGTGATACACAGTTCTTAGTTCTTTGTTGTCCTGATTGTTGTGTTAATCATTCTTTATTCAAAACAGTAACAACGACGAAATGACTTTATTCAATTTCATTCTTGTGAAAGCTCACAATCAGTAAGTGTAACTGCGACTGGGTCAGTCTGAACAAGGAGCTTTTGACGTAGTTTGTAGTTTTCTGAAAAGAAATCTATTGTGCCGGCTTTGTCTGTCCGTCCGCACCTTTTTCTGTCCGCCCTCAGATCTTAAAAACTAGTAAGGCTAGAGGGCTGCAAATAGGTATATATATTGATAATCCACCTTCCAATCATCAACCACCAAATTGCAGCCCTCTAGCCTTAGTAGTTTTTTGTTTTATTTAAGGTTAAAGTTAGCCATAATCGTGCGTCTGGCAACGAAATAGGCCATGCCACCACCGGGCCGTGGTTAAAGTTTCATGGGCCTCGGCTCATGCAGCATTATACCGAGACCGCCGAAACGTAGATCTATTTTCGGTTGCCTAGATTATACGGTGTACAGACAACTCGATTGCGCCGAAGACGCAAAATTTAGCTTGTTTTTTTATTATATTTAAATTGTTTTGCTGTGTACTGTAATGTAGTTTTATTTAATTATTTATTTATTTATATTTTTGTTTTGTGATTTTCCAAAACTTCTCGCGGACCTCCTACTCTATAGTCATGGACCCCTTGTGGTCCGGGGACCCCCAGCTGAGAACCATTGGTCTAGACGACATTTCTCTCGCTCTGAGATGAGAAACTAGTTCATAAATCTAGAGGACGTGGTTCTAACTTGTTCATTTTCTCTGCGTTTTCAAAAAAATCAAATTGTTTCCATTTTAGTTAAAGCGATCGAGTTTGGCGGAACTTGTAAAAGAAAAGAAGAAGAAGAAAAGAGATTATCCTGTTATTCCTTGCTTTGCTGTTGCTCTCTGATCCTTCTCCTCATGCAAATGGGTGCTAATTACTCCGGACAGAAACTTGAGAATATTTAAGTAGGCGTTAGAACCTGTGGAGAGGATCTGAACTTGGGACATAATTGGCGGGGAAGTTGAGTGTAGGTGAATTTTGCGATGCTGTCCTCTGCTATTTGACCTGAGTTTTGCGCGACTATCTTCTTCTGTTTGACCTGAGCTTTGCGCGGTTGTCTTCTATTTAACGTGAATTTCTCACGATTGTGTTATTCTGTTCTACCCGAATTTTGCACAACTGTGTTCTTCTGTTTGACCTGAATTTTGCATGGATGTTTCTGTTTGACCTGAATTTTGAACAGCTGTCTTCTGTTTGACCTGAATTTTGAACAGCTGTCTTCTGTTTGACCTGAATTTTGAACAACTGTCTTCTGTTTGACCTGAATTTTGAACAACTGTCTTCTGTTTGACCTGAATTTTGAACAACTGTCTTCTGTTTGACCTGAATTTTGAACAACTGTCTTCTGTTTGACCTGAATTTTGAACAACTGTCTTCTGTTTGACCTGAATTTTAAACAACTGTCTTCTGTTTGACCTGAATTTTGCATCAATGTCTTCATCTGTTTGACCTGAATCTTGCATGAAAGTCTCCTTCTGTTTGACCTGAATTTTACACGATTGTCTTCTTCTATTTGATTTGAATTTTGCACGAATGTCTGTTCTATTTGACCTGAGTTTTACTCGTCTGTCTTCTTGTATTTGACCTGAGTTTTCCACGATCGTCTTGAGTCTGACATTAATTTCGCACGACTGTCTTCTTCTGTTTGACCTTAATTTTGCACGACTGTCTTTTCTATTTGACCTGAATTTTGCACGACTGTCTTCTCGTGTTTGACCTGAATTTTGCACAACTATCTTCTGTTTGACCTGAATTTTGTATGAATGTCTCTGTTTGACCTGAATTGTGAACAACTGTCTTCTTTATTCTACCATCCATAATTTCCTCTTTTCAACGAGAGAGAGAGAGAGAGAGAGAGAGAGAGAGAGAGAGAGAGAGAGAGAGAGTTATTCTTAAAGATAAAAAAATATTTAATTTGACCTTACCCATCCTACCTTATAACGACGCTTCAGGTGAAGGAGCCTCGCAGGATCGTAGGATCTCTTGACCTAAAGTCCGCTCCGCCGTTTCCCGGAAAATATCGATGGATGTTTGGGGAATACGCTGGGTGATGTTTTAACATCGGACGTTTTTTCTCAACTTATTAATTTTTACTAATATATATATATATATATATATATATATATATATATATATATATATATATATATATATATATATATATATATATATATATATATATATATATATATTTGAGGGTGAAGGAGGTTTAACAGACATTTATTTATTTTCAACACGGACGTTTTCTGGCTGCGCATGTGAAGGCTCTCTCTCTCTCTCTCTCTCTCTCTCTCTCTCTCTCTCTCTCTCTCTCTCTCTCTCTCTCTCTCTCTCTTTCTCTATATATATATATATATATATATATATATATAAATTTAGAGTGTTTATATAGATAAATTTAGTATAGTATATATATATATATATATATATATATATATATATATAGATATAGAGAGAGAGAGAGAGAGAGAGAGAGAGAGAGAGAGAGAGAGAGAGGGGGTGGGGTAGTAGTTCCTTGACTTGTCTTCTGCGAAGCAAATTTCACAATTCACAGCAGTTCAAATATTCATACCAAGGAAGGTCAGTCGTTACTATTTAAGCCTAAAACTTCCTCTCTCTCTCTCTCTCTCTCTCTCTCTCTCTCTCTCTCTCTCTCTCTCTCTCTCTCGTGAAACCGATTTGACACCCTAGTGACCCTGGCAGCAGGGGGGCATTTATTTTTGGGTGGGGGGGGAGGTTTGTTCCGAAAATCGTTTTGTGGGCCGCTGCGAAATATAAGGTCCTCGAGAAATGGATCTTCGTTTTGGGGGAAGGGGGTTAAGGGAACCACCTTGGCGGAGGGGTGATGGGTAGGTGTTGGGGGGGAAGGGGAGGTTTTAAGGGAGGAGGGTTAGAGGGAGAGGGGAAGGGGGTGTCTGAACTGAAGAGTGATTGGTCAGTCCATGGTCATGTTTAATGGCCATCTGTCGCGAAGTTGATGGATTGTACGCCCTTTCTTCTTTTTTTTTCCATTCTTATTTTTAATTTGTGTTTCTCGCTCTTTTTTTCTTATCCTCGTTTACTTGTTGTTTCCTTTTGCGTATTTCCTCATTTTCTCATCACTTTATTATATCTTAATTTATTATTTTCTTAGTAGAAGGGGCAATGTGTTAGTCTTCAAGTGACTTCAATTGAGGATCAAAATTCTTGTGGTTGTGTCAACTTCGATTGCCCACTGGGGGGAAATCTTGTAGAGTAATGAAGAAAGAGGAGAAGAAGAAGAAGAAAAAGGAAGAAAGAAGAAAAAAGATGGATATTTTACAATAATCCAATTCAGAATTTCTAATTAAAACTCACGTCGGCGAATTTGAGAACCGGAACCAATTTCTGCGGCTTGTTTTCAATGTCACTTTGGTAAAACAATAAAAAAACAAAGAGAGAGAGAGAGAGAGAGAGAGAGAGAGAGAGAGAGAGAGAGAGAGAGAGAGAGAGAATGAGGATCGTCTCGATAAAGCGTCGGGTCGTATTAATCGTCCTGAAATTGTCTAGCACATTTGTGAAGTGAGTTATAACAGATTGCTTGCTAATGGCCGGCAGTTACGGCTGTCCAGAAATCAGGTTTCTTTAGGGTAGTTACTTTGTTTTCTCTTCTCAGAATTACATTGTTTTTTCGGTGTTTTTACTTTGTTTCAGATCACATTGTTTTGTCTTTGTTGCTCACAGATTGCTTTGTTTTTGTTCCTCTCAGATTATATTGTTTTTACTTTTTCTCAGATTACATTGCTTTCCTTTGTTTTTCTCAGATTATGTTGTTTTTACTTTGTTTTTCTCAGGTTACATTGTTTTTACTTTGTTCTCCTCAGATTACATTTTTTATTTCTCAAATTACATTGGTTTTACTTTGTTTCTCTCAAATTGCATTGGTTTTACTCTGTTTCTCTCAGATTACATTGGTTTTACTTTGTTTTCCTAGGATTACATTGTTTTTATTTCTCTCAAATTACATTGGTTTTACTTTGTTTTCTCAGAGTATACTGTTTTTTACTTTGTTTTTCTCATTGTTTTGTTTTTCTCATTGTTTTGTTTTTCTCATTGTTTTTCTGTTTCTCTAAGATTCATTGTTTTTAAATTTTCTCAAATTATTTTTACTCTACTTTTCTCAAGTTCCATTGGTTGTCATTTGTATCTCTCGGATTACTTTGTTTTTACTTTGTTTTTTTTTTCAGATTGCTTGATTTGACTTTTTCTCAGATTAATTTGCTTTTACTTTTCTTCTCAGATTACTTTGTTCTAGCTTTGGTTTTCTCAGATTACTTAGTTTTTTTGTTTCTCCGATTACTTTGCTTTTGGTTCCCTCAGATTACATTGTTTTCTCTTTGTTTCTTTCAGGTGACTTTCTTTTTGCTTTGTTTTTCTCACATTGCTTTGGTTTTGTTTCAGATTACATTGTTTTTTATTTGTTTTTCTTGAATTGCTTTAGTTTTCCTCTCTCTTTCATTACTTCTTTTTACTTTGTTTTTCTGAGAATTCTTTGATTCTGTTTCACATCACATTGTTTTTACGTTGTTTCTCTCCTCAAGTTACTTTGTTCTCACTTTGTTTTTAACTTTGTTTCTTTCAGATTACTTTGTTTTTACCTTTATTTCTCTCAGATTACTTTGTTTTTACCTTTGTTTTTCTCATATTACTTTGTTTTTAACTTTGTCTCTCTCAGATTACTTTGTGCTCACTTTGTTTCTCTCAGATTACTTAACTTTGTTTCTCTCAGATTACTTTGTTTTTAACTTTGTCTCTCTCAGATTACTTTGTATCTCTAAGATTACTTTGTATCTCTAAGATTACTTTGTTTTTAACTTTGTTTCTCTCAGATTACTTTGTTTTTAACTCTGTCTGTCTCAGATTACTTTGTTTTTAACTTTGTTTCTCTCAGATTACTTTGTTTTTAACTTTGCCTCTCTCACATTACTTTGTGCTCACTTAGTTTCTCTCAGATTGTTGCTTTGTTTTTAACTTTGTCTCTCTCAGATTACTTTGTTTTTAACTTTGTTTCTCTCAGATTATTTTATTTTTAACTTTGTTTCTCTCAGATTACTTTGTTTCCCTTGCGTTTCTTTGAAGAGGATGACAGGAAACCTCGAGGTTCGGCTGTCAGGCCACAGAGGTCGTTGTAGTCGAACGTACTTCTTTTGTTTTTTTTGTTTTTGTTTTGTTTATCTTTGCAACAGAATCTGGGGTTTAGCTTTCTAGCTTCTGGTGAATAAAAAGAAAACATTTATTTATTTATTTATCTATTATCTGAAGATGCATGAAGGAAAATAGTCATTTGTTGAGGTTTGAAGAATCTGGAGAAGAAAAAATATGAAAAAGGATCAGTAGCTGCTGCTGCGGCTGTGTGATCCTTTGTGATCCTTTCCCACGACACTTGAGAATCCTGTGGTCTTCAAGGATCTCTCTCTCTCTCTCTCTCTCTCTCTCTCTCTCTCGCAGTTTCCATAAGGATCTGTCTCTCATACAGTACTCACTTGTTGAGCTGAAACTCTGGATAAAAAAAAAATAATAGAAAAGGATCAGTTTCTGCTGTGTGATCCTTCGTGATCCTTTCCCACGCCACTTTTAAGGATTCTGTGATCCTTAAAGATCCCTTTCTCTCCCCCACACAGCTCACTTGTTGAGCTGAAATTCTGGATAGAAAAAGATTATCAGTGGCTGCTATGTGATCCTTCGTGATCCGTTCCCACGCCGTTTAAGGATCCTGTGATCCTTAAGGATCCCTCTTACACAGTTGTCAAGAAAATTCCTCACTTGTTGAGCTGAAATTCTGGAGCAAAAAAAAAAAAAAAAAATCAGTAACTGCTGCATTGTGAACTTTGGTGATCCTTTCCCACGACACTTTGAAGGATCCTGTGATCCTTAAAGGATGTCTCTAACTCAAACAGTTGTCAACCGGGTTTAATGCACGAGGGGAAATACTCACTTGAGTCGAAATTCTGGATAAAAAAAAATGATCAGTAGCTGCTGTGTGATCCACGGCGAGCCTTTCCCACGCCTTTTAAGGATCCTGTGATCCTTAAAGGATCTCTCTACCCCCCCCACTCTCACAGTTGTCAACCGGGTTTATAATACATTAAAGAAAGTAACTCACTTGTTGAACTGAAATTCTGGAGCCCCCAAAAAATAAATAAAAAAAGATCAGTAGCTGCTGTGTGATTCTTGGTGATCCTTTCCCACGCCGTTTTTGAGGATCCTGTGATCCTTGAAGGATCTATCTCTCTCTCTCTCTCTCTCACACACACAGTTGTCAACTGGGCTTTTATGGCGCGAACCGAATGGCAGATATTGTTTTCAACCAATTGTACGGAAGGCTATAAAAATGGCTGCTTCTACACGGGGCTGTTACAGAGATGGGCTATCTTTATTTTTGCCGCCCTGGGCTTTATGACTGCCGTTCCTGTTGCTGCTGCTGCTGCCACGCCGCCAGGAGGCAGACACAACTGCCTGCCTGCCAAATTGCCTGCCTGCCTGCCTGCCGGGGCGTGGATCCTTTGCAAGGGCGAGGGAGGATAAGGATAAGGAAGATAGATATATATGGCCGGTTGGTTTCGTAGTTTTTTTTGGATTAGAGACGTTGCTGCTATTATGAACTCTCTCTCTCTCTCTCTCTCTCTCTCTCTCTCTCTCTCTCTCTCTCTCTCTCTCAACGAATGATTTTAGAAATATTTTTGTCAAGGTTTTTTTTTCGAGTGCTACACAGCTATATTCGATAATGGAAATGAAACTCATTTACCTTCAGAACATTTTTCATTTGAGAGACCTGGGTTGATCTCGAAATGAGTTAGAAATTTATATGTATGTATATATATATATATATATATATATATATATATATATATATATATATATACATACATATAAATATATATATATATATATATATATATATATATATATATATATATATATATATATATATATATATATATATATATATATATAACATAATCATAGCCGTTACATAAGGTGACCAACCGTTAATCATTTCTTCACCGTTACTCGTCTATGTAATATTTCAACCCTGGCATGGGCTGAGGAAGGAGGAGGAGGAGGAGGAGGAGGAGGGGGAGGGAGGAGGGAGGAAGAAGATCGCTGGATTCCTGGAAATCTTCCGTTTAAGAAAAGTCAATCTTTGTTCCAGTTCTGTCCTTCAAAACTCCCGTGAACTGAGAGAGAGAGAGAGAGAGAGAGAGAGAGAGAGAGAGAGAGAGAGAGAGATTCACAATAATATACAGTATATGAACTCGGAGACGAATCAATTTATAGAAATGTTAATAATCTTTAAAAAAAAAACATTAATTTATGGAAACTGGAATCCAGGCGATTCTGGAATGCCCACCATTCATAAACGAGTGACCACTTGCTTGACTTAACGCCGAAAATTCCATCTTTCTGGCCCGGCCTGGTTGTTGTGTCCAACCTAATAAATACATTTTAAGACGAGAGAGAGAGAGAGAGAGAGAGAGAGAGAGAGAGAGAGAGAGAGAGAGAGAGAGAGAGAGAGAGCCCCGAGTTACAAAATGCTGGGCATAGGTTGTTATTTATTTTCTCGCCGGAGTGGACAGCAACAGCAAGCCATTTTGGGCTCTGGGCGAATCGGCCAGAAAGCTTCTATGGACTGATCGATGCATCTCCCAGCCACCTTCTGCCAATAACAGGGCGATGTTGCCATATTTCACCTTAACGTTCCGAGCTTCAACCCTGTGAGAGAGAGAGAGAGAGAGAGAGAGAGAGAGAGAGAGAGAGAGGTGGGGTACGGTAGGGTAGGGTATCGGTCTAGGGTAAAGGTGGGGGTCGGGGGATCTTAGCGACCACATCGCGCGGAAATGCCTTGGCCCTCCTGAAACCCTAATTTGTAATTTTGCAGAGCATTTAACCAAAAACTGTTTTTATTCTACGCTTTATCGGTTTGAGTTAAAATAGTTAATTACAAAAATTGACCTTTTCACTCGTAGGCAGGAAAAGGGAAAAAAGTCTTCGGCCATATATTTTTCGAGGTTGGACCTCTCAAGTCTTTTGAGTTTCCAGTTAGGCTGTTTTTTTCATACGGTGAATTTCGAAGTTCTCGTCAAAACTAACGGAAATTCTTTGTTGTTAGTCATTGTTAGATGTTGCCAGACGTTTTTAGATGTTTAAATTAGTGTTGTGTTTTAGCTACGTGAACCTACGAAACCAGACGCGGTCAGAAATGTATATAAAAAGATTTCTTAAAGTCTTTGGCTGCTAATATATATACCTGGGAGACTGCCTAGCGACACATGGCAACTAGATCATGGGGGCCGGACGGGACCACGTGACTCAATTCGACAGCACAGAGCCTTTTGAGAAATGGGCCGAAAAGTATTAACTTGACCAGTACTAGAACGAAGCCTATCAATCAATTTCCCTTTGCGTTTCAGAAGAAAAAAGAAAAATGCTCTCGGGGTTGAATCACTGATTCATTTCGTAGTGATTCGGTTTTGAATCCCAACAAATGGCGAGATTATTAGGCCGGGTTTTTCGTAAACCTCCTTCAGGAGAAAAAGGTGAATCATGGGAGATAATAGCTTCAACGAAAGACATTTAAAAGGCACTTGAATATTCTCGGGGTTGAATCACCGATTCATACCGTAGTGATCGTTTTTGAATCCCAGCACATGGCGAGATCATTAGACCGAGTTTTTCGTAAACCTCCTTCAGGAGAAAGAGGTGAATCATGGGGGATAATGCCTTCAACGAAAGACACTTTCTAAAGACACCTGAAAGACGCCGTTAGTGTCTTAAAGGTTAAAGACTGAAGACAAAAAAGGCAAGCCAATTAAGGCGTTGCCTGGAAGTCTCGTCTGGAAGACATTGCGCTCAGCAATTGGAATTCCAGTTAACAGCATCTGGAAGGGGAATCAGAGTGACGTCATTCTTTTTTGAGAAATGTTCGAAGACGATGTTTTAATTCAGCGGAATTGTGTCGCTGTTTTTTCTGGCGTCGCTCTCGTTGTTGTTGGTCGGCGTAAGACCAGCCAGCTATATGATGCTTTGGAAAACAATCGTTAGGCCGATGTTTCAGAAAAAAAACCTTTAGACGTATGCTTCAAAAAAACGTTTAGACGTATGCTTCATAGAGCAGTCGTTTGACCGATGCTTCAGAAAACAACAGTCGTTAGACATATGCTTTAGAGTACAACAATCGTTAGACGTATGCTTCAGAGAAAACAGCAGTCGTTAGACCGATGTTTCAGAAAAAAAACGTTAGACGTATGCTTCAGAGAGCAGTCGTTAGACCGATGCTTCAGAAAACAGCAGTCGTTAGACCGATGTTTCAGAAAACAAAAAACGTTAGACGTATGCTTCAGAGACCATTCGCTAGACCGATGCTTCAGAAAACAGCAATCGTTAGACCGATGCTTCAGAAAACAGAAAACAACAACCGTTAGACCGATGCTTCAGAAAACAATCGTTAGACCGATGCTTCAGAAAACAACAATTGTCAGACCGAAGGGAACATCTTAAATAGAGAAGAAGAAGAAGGAGGTCTCCGGGCAGCAGACGATAATTAAGAAAATATGCATAAATTGGCGAGGCTTAGAGAAGCCTCTCGGTTGGTCGCTGATTTTGTTTACCGGCTTCACTTCCCATTCTCATTCTTCTTCTTCTTCTTCTTCTTCTTCTTCTTCTTCTTCTTCTTGTTACTGAGGCATTCGAGAATTCTGGACCTGGAACGAAAAGGGGAAAATAAAAGGAGATTTTTTTACAGATTTATTTTTGTGGCGCGTTTTCTTCGTTGAGATAATCAGTGATTAGTAGACAGATTAGATCGTGTTTGATTCCTTATGTTTGTTATTGTTTGCATGCTTATTTTATTAAAATAAAAATGCATGTACTTATTTCAAGTGTGGACATTTTACTAATAATAATAAGCCTTATAACCTAGGCATTGTTTAATGTAATTTATTTGTGAATTATTATTATTATTATTATTGTTATTCTAAAAATGATAATATATGTTCAATATTGATGATATCTTGACAGTTCCAACATAGCTTCTCTGCTCATTTGGCAAAGTTTTTTTCTTATTTGAGATTTAATATTTCTAGTCACATTCATTCATTAATATGTAAATGTATGTACTCCAAGTGACGACTTAGAAACGTTAATAAAGAAAACGAAAACGGAAGTTAATGTTTGTTTACAAAATTCCAAGATTATCATTGTTGTCATTTTTTTTCTCACATAGGTTAAAGTTGAGTTGTCGATGTAGCAAGTGACGGTGTGTATCTGTGTCTTACAGGTTAGGTTGGCCTTGGAGAAGGAGGAGAGAGAGAGAGAGAGAGAGAGAGAGAGAGAGAGAGAGAGAGAGAGGAACCCCCTCTACTCCCTTCTCCTCCACCACCACCGGTACCATTACCACCAACACTGCCACCCGCCACTCTCCCCCCCTCCGCCACTACTACCGCCTGCCGCCGCCGTCAGCTTAGGCCGACCCAACAGAAAACGGCTGAGAGAGAGAGAGAGAGAGAGAGAGAGAGAGAGAGAGAGAGAGAGAGAGAGAGAGAGAGAGCTCAGTCCCGTGTTCTTCGTCGGAGGAGGGACGAAGGAGCGCGCCAAAACGGAGCGAGCGGCCGGAGAGATCGCACGCGTCTCGCCCGAGAGGAACTTTTCCTCGCCCGCCCCCGTGTGTGTGTGTGTGTGTCTCTCTCTCTTTATTTCCCCTCCACGTGCTGCGCCGCCGTCAGGACACCTCCGTGATGCTCGGGCCAGCAGGTGTGGTGCGCGGCCCCCCTGCCCCCCAGGAGGGATGTAGCTAGCCATGGCGAGTGGCTTGCACCACTGCAAGGGCTGCGGCTTGTACTTCGATAGCGCGCGGTCCCTCGAAGTTCACGTTCAGTATCACAAGGAAAACCTTCTCAGCATGTGGATGGGCGACGAAGAACGCGGGCGGGAGGGTGCGGGCGGCGCCCCGGCAGCGCCCTCGCCAGTGCAGGGGGACCTGATGTCGTTGGGCGTCTCGAGCAGTGAGAGTGGATTAGTAGTGAGTAACAGTAACGTGCCAAGTGTGAATTCGAGTTCTTCTTCTTTCACGGTTCCTTCGCCGATGCAATACGAGTACAAGATGTCCCCGGGGCTCCAGTCCCCGCAGATGAGTGTGGTGCCACAGGGCCCGCCCTCGGGGCACTCCCTCTCCGTGGGATTCTCCCAGCCTTCCCCTGGGGGATTCTACCAAGACTACGGGCAACACCAGCCGCCGCAAGCGTCGCCTCAGTTCGGGGGGTATCAGCCCAATTCTTTCATGAACGGCGGCTTCGAAGACGCCTACTACAACAGGGGACCCACCCCCAGGTTCCACCCCTACATGGGCCGCTCCCCCGTGCCCACTCCTTCGCCAGGTAACTCGCACACCGACATTAAAGAAGAGATGCCCTCTGCGGACACGCCAGAGATCTTGGACCTGGATTCTCAGAAAGTGCTCGGCAGCACCGGCGGCGTCCAGCAACAGCCGTCTCAGCAGCAGCAGCCGCAGCCACAGCAACAGGGCGGCTCGCTGCCTCCGATGTGGAGGCCTCACGAACAGTTCCCGAACCCCGGTGGCATGGGCCCGTCCCTCGGGGGTCTTCCATCTATGCAACAGTCAGGGTTCTCTCCCGTGCTCCAGCCGTCGCCGCAACATCTTCCAGGCCTGGCAGGCCCTTCCTCCTTCCACTCCAGTGCTGCGGCCACAGGCATGGGCGGCTACCACCCGCAGGGCTTCTCCACCACTCCTCAGGCCATGAGCAGCCCCGGCAGCATGTTTGGCACGCCCACGCCCTCCCCGAGGGAGTCGACGTCGGCGCCCCCCTCGGAATTCGCGTCGAACGTGAAGCGGCCGAAGAGCTTCAAGTGCGAGGACTGTAACAAGTGGTTCACGAGTCACGGCCACCTGAAGAGGCACTACAACACCACCTTGCACAAGAACATGACGAAGCTGAACGGCGGCAACAACACTGCGAGATCCACCCCGGACCCGACCAGACCTCCCATCCTGTCGCCAGGCGCCAAGAGCATCGGAGAGGCTTCCAACATCTCCAGTCAGGACGAGGAGTCCAACCTCTCGGCAGCGGACGCCCTGGACACCCCTCCCCCTCCAACGGGGCTGCAGCAGCCCCCTCCAGCTTACAACCCCCCTCCCACCTCCTTGTCAGGTTATCAGCCGCCAGGAGTGCCAGGCCCTTCCCAGGGGCTACACGCAGCCCCGCAGTATTCACAGACGCACTACCTGGGGGAGCAACCCCCTACGGCCCCAACATTATATCACGGCCATTTTAGCACAAATCCTACAAGTTTTGGGACGCAGCCCCCTGTGAGCATGGGGGGCGGACCCCCTTTTTACCCGGGCAATGGCAGCAATAATTTCGGTGGTTATCAGCCTCAGGGGGGCCACCAGGGCCCGGGGTTTCATTCCGTGAATGATTTCCCCGGGCAACCCCTGGACGCCTTCAGCACCAGTTCCGTGACCCCTTCCCGTTCTCCTGAACCGGCAGGAGGAGACACGGGATCCGAAGCTTCCATGGACTCGAGCGAGTCGGGCGGGACGAGCGGCAGCGGCGTGGGGTCTGAGGGCTCCTTCAGGTGCCACGACTGCGGGAAGCTCTTCAACCGCATGTGCTACCTGACGCAGCATCGCACCACCTACCACGAGGGGGAGAAGCCGTTCAAGTGCAGCACCTGCGGGAAGCGCTTCCCCGACGAGATGTCCTTCAGCGACCACCAGAGCAAGCACGCCGGGGAGAAGCCCTACAAGTGCGAGGTGTGCCCCAAGCAGTTCAACCACAAGACCGACCTGCGTCGCCACATGTGCCTACACACGGGGGAGAAGCCCTTTTCCTGCGAGCAGTGTGGCAAGGGCTTCATCCGCAAGGATCACATGCTCAAGCACTTCCAGACCCATCGCAAGAAGGCCATGGCTGCCGCCGCCTCCGCCGCCCCTCCTACACACACGCCATCTGGCCCTCCCATGGGGCACGCCCCCCACTGGCTTCCCGGGCCACCTCCCTCCGCACCGGCCAGGTGTGCCCGTGGGAGCGATGGCACACCCAGGGCACGGGCCACCGGGTCATCCAGGTCACCCTCCTCACGTCGTGGCAGCACCTGTTTACTGATGATGGCCCAGGTGTGGCCCCGGAGTGGGTAGTGTGGCCCCCCGTGGGTAGCAGTAGCCGGGCCCCGCCACACAAGGCCGTCTTCCCCGCCGGTGGAGAGTTCCTGTGGCCGCCGTCACGACGCCCTACAACTACCTCACGCGGCACCTGACGCCGCCCTGTGATAACCGCGCCAACATTCCTTGCGGCCGCCCCCCCCACCCCTACCCCCACCCCCCTGTGTGCCATACGATAGGAAAGTTCAGTAAGACATAAATATACCTGGGATTAATCCTCCTCTTCCTCTTCCTTTCCTCCTCCTCCTCCTCCTCCTCCTCACTTCCTCATCTCCTCTGAAGTGTATGAAGCATCTATCTATCTATCTGTGTGACCCCGTGGGCCGGCGTGGTGCCTCGCGTATTAACCCCGTGCCTGAGGAGGCCTCTAATTACCTCGCAATGTGTCCTCACCTCGAAACACACCCGCTCTCAGAGGCTCAACACAAAAACTCAACAATAAAAAAAGATATTATGTATAAACTTTGAAAAAGAGGGAAAGCGAAAGAAATGGCGTATATATAAAAAAAATATTATATATATATATACATGCTGCTTGCCACTGACTGACCTTTCGAGTGTAAACAGACAAACAAGTGAAACACGCAGGGCGAGAAGCAGCAGCAGCAGTGTTGCTGATCCGCAGCCATGATCGCTGTTTTCTTTCCTGAACCGAAACACCCACCTGATCTGAACGAAAGCGTAATGAAAAGAGAAAATGAAAAAGGAAAAAAAAAAAAAACATCATCTTCATTCTTATGAACTGTGTCGCTGTACCGATAGTAGAAGTACTCAGACATCTTCTTCTTCATCTTTTTTCATTAAGTGTCACTATGCCTTAAAATGTTCTATGCTACTGATATGCAACATTCTGCTGAAAATACGGAGATTTTTCGTGTATTTTTCATTTTGTCAGATTGTGTTGTATGTTCTCACAAAACATTCGAAATGAATCACTGTACTTTTTTTTCTCTTCAGAATCTCATTGTGTACATACAAGGTTTTTTTTTTAAGTTTCTACTCTTAAGTTGTATTTGCTGTAGGATGCTATATTTTTTTTTCTGTTTCGTAATCTGTAATGTTCCTATTAACATTACTTTGTATAGTGAAGTTCCACCAATTGTTATTTTGTATGCTGATATTATTATTAACTCATTTTAAGGATGCAAAAGCCCCCGGAGTCCTAATTAACTTCATTAAACTTCTCTCCCGAAGTTTGTTGATACAAAGTGCAAATTGTCTGCATGACTTTCAAATTCCACGTTCACATTGTGTTCACAATTTCTCGGAAAATTCCACAGCTTTTCAGAAAGATTGGTTTTTTACCCGTTCTGCAATGATCAAGGTTCTTGGTAGTGATTTTTTTATGATTATTATTTTCGCCAATAGCAACACTTTTTTCATGCTTATTTTTTATTGTTATCATTGATCGCAGAACGATCAAATTCTGTGTTATCATTGGACTTCTTCATAACATTCCCGAACGTTGGAAAAAATAATGAGAGAAAAACAGAACGTAGTTATGATTTGACGTCGTGTGTGATCGATCTGTGACGGACGTTCGACTGTGTTTGTTTCATTAATGATGATTTTTCGTGTATTTTCGTCACACTCCTTTTTATACCTCCCACTCCCCCTCCCTTTCCCCCTCCTTTACTGTGCCTACGACAGAAAGACCATTAGTGGATCCCACCAATTTTGCCTGTGTCTAGAAGCCGAGTCTAATCGTGGAGTGACTGACAGTGATTCCACTGAAGTGAAAAAGACTTTAAAAAAGGACCTGGAATCTCGTTCTAGAAACTCGTGAAGAAGAAGCGTTTGTTGACATTCTGATGCAACAAGTGAAATCCGTGATATAATAATTAGTGTGGGGTGACTATGGTGGTCATTACCAAGTGACACGTTTTCTACTGTGTAAATTTTGTGGTTTTAAAGAAAAAAGACAATTTTAGAGTACGTAGAAAAATAACACAGAAGGATTGATTGATAGAGAGATAGAGAGGGAAAAAAAGTTGGAACATATAATAATACCTCATAATTCTCGGTATACCTCAGCATGTGTCAAAAATTATGCACCGAAACCTCAAACAGGGTTTATTGTTTTATGCAATTGATGGGGTTGTGAGAAAGAAGAAGTGATTTACATATATGTTAATTCATAACAGTTATGAAAAATGTTCAATGCGTTGTGTCTGGACAAACTCAGACAGGCAAGCCAGATTAGTTCTCTTTTTTAATATTCCTATTTTTTTTTTGGTTGTATGTTAATTAGGACTTAATTATAAATCTATTTTTTCTGCATTGTCCTTTTTGAAATGCATTTCTTTTGCAGGCGACAATGATTTATTATAATTGTGATGTACTGCAATTGTATTTTATTTCTCCATTTTTACTTTTGGTTTTTGTAAAAGCAAATGCCAGATGAATGATAATGAGTGGTCTGGTTTTTATTTTATATATTTTTTCAACTTGTCGTGTCAAAGTCAGCCTTATAAATATGATGCATAAGGTCTACAGTCGGACCTTCACCCAAAAGACACATTGTAACCTTTGTAAAACTTTATATTATTATTTTTAAAAAATTTTAATTTCTTAAGGTTGTATCATAAAGTTTTTGTTTTTCCTTAGTTGCTTTTTAATGGATAAAGTGAGAGAGGACTCTTTGTAATATCATTTTATCAGTAATATTACTATAAATGAAGAAAAAAAAATAAAACAAATTTTAGACATTAGTGATACTCAGATTAGAAGAAGACCTTTTATGTCATCGATCTAGATTCTTTTTAAAAATAAAGAATAGTTTTTGCGAGCGACTTTTGACTCGACCCCTTAGCCTAAGGATGATTTATTCTGAGGGTTTATATACATTCTGAGAGAGTGCTCTAAAGTTGATTTATTCTGACGATTTATATACTAATATTGATTTAATCTGAAGGTGATACATTCTGAGAATTTGTTCTGAAGATGATTTATTCTGAGGATTTGTATCAAAATTGATTTAATCTGAAGGTGAGACATTCTGAGGATTTATACTAAAATTGGTTCAATCTGAAGATGGTACATTCTTAGAGTTTGCTCTAAAGATGATTCATTTTGAGGATTCATACTAAAACTGATTTAATTTGAAGGTGATACATTCTGAGAATTTGTTCTGAAGATGATTTATTCTGAGGATTTATATACTAATATTGATTTAATCTGAAGGTGATACATTCTGAGAGTTTGTTCTAAAGATGATTTATTCTGAGGATTTTTACTAAAATTGGTTTAATCTAAAGGTGAGACATACTGAAAATTTATTCTGAAGATGATTTATTCTGAGGATTTATAATAAAATTTATTCAATCTGAAGATGATACATTCTGAGCATTTGTTCTATGGATGACTTATTCTAAAGATGATTTAATCCAAGGATGACTTATTCCGAGGTTGATTTAATCTAAGGGTGACTTATTCTAAAGATGACTCGAACTGTGAATGATATATTCTGAGCATTTGTTCTAAAGATGATTTAATCTGAGGATGATATATTCCGAGATGATTTATTCTGCAGATGTATTCGGAAGACGATTTTGAGGATTTGTTCTAAGGATGATTTATTCTGAGGATGATTTCATCTGTAGATGATCTCTTCTGAGGATTTGTTCTACGGATGACTTATTTTGAGGGTGGTTTAATGTAATGATGATTTATTCTGGGGAGGGAGGTTGATATTATCTACTGATGACTTATTCCAAAGATGATTTAGTCAATGAATGATATATTCTGAGGGTTTGTTCTAAGGCTGGCTTATTCTGAAGATGATTTATCCTCAGGATTGTATTAAGGATGACTTATTACAAAGATGATTTAGTCTGTGGATGATATATTCTGAGGATTTGTTCTAAAGATGATTTTTTCTTTGGATGAGTTATTCCCAAGATGATTAAGTCTGTGGATGATAATAGGATGACTTATTTCAAGGATGATTCAATCCAAGGGTGATTTATTCTGGTGTCGATTTAATCAGCTGAAGATTTATGTGATTTTCAGTTTTCGGTCTCTTTGAAAAATAACATAAGAAATATGTTAAAGTATATATATATATATATATATATATATATATATAACAATTATGTTGCATAAGTTAGAAAGTCAGGCTGCGTTCCCATTGGATGAGAAAACCTGGTTAGTGCTGTGCATATTTATGTGTCAAGTCATAACAGTTTAAAATGGACTGACAGTCTCAATTTCAGTCTATACGAGTTTAAAATGGACTGAACAACTAGTGATAATCACAATATCAGTCTTATCCCAGTTTAAAATGGACTGACACACTGTCAGTCACAATATCAGTCTTATTCCAGTTGAAAATGGACTGACATGCTAGTGGTAATCACAAACTCAGTCTTATCCTAGTTTAAAATGGACTGACACACTAGTGGTAATCACAGTATCAGTCTTATCCTAGTTTAAAATGGACCGACACACTAGTGGTAATCACAAAATCAGTCTATCCAGTTTAAAATGGACTGACACTAGTGGTAATCACAAACTCAGTCTTATCCTAGCTTAAAATGGACGGACAGTGCTAATCACAAAATCAGTCTGTCACAGTTTAAAATGGACTAATACACTAGCAGTAATCACAATATCAGTCTTATCCCAGTTTAAAATGGACTAATACACTAGCAGTAATCACAATATCAGTCTTATCCCAGTTTAAAATGGAATGACACACTGTCAGTCACAATATCAGTCTTATTCCAGTTGAAAATGGACTGACATGCTAGTGGTAATCACAAACTCAGTCTTATCCTAGTTTAAAGTGGACTAACACATTAGTGGTTATCACATAATCAGTCTAACCTAGTTTAAAATGGACTGACACTAGTGGTAATCATAAACTCAGTCTTATCCTAGTATAAAATGGACTGACACACTAGTGGTAATCACAAACTCAGTCTTATCCTAGTGTAAAATGGACTGACACACTAGTGGTAATCACAAACTCAGTCTTATCCTAGTTTAAAATGGACTGACACACTAGTGGTAATCACAAAATCAGTCTAAATCACAAAATCAGTCTACCCTTGTTTAAAATGGACTGACAAACTTCCAGTCACAATATCAGTCTATCCTAAAGTTATTCTTGTACTTCGATTCTCACCAGATAAATATTGTTTTGTATTTTTGAATAACAGTCACAGGAATACCTCGAAGCACGCTGTTATTCAAGAATAAGCTGGTCCTTTGAAGTGTCTGCAACTGAATTGTTAAGCAGCACAACGTTTCTCCAAGTCATGTTGCTCAGTTTTGATTTGTGGAGATAAAGTCATTGACATTTATGACAAATTGCATTGGTAACACTTGAAAATTTGAACAATGAATCTCATTGATTGTAAGACAATTCTTTCAAACCATCTTGAATTGGGTCTCACAAGTAAATTGTAAATCCTGGACGATTTAACAATTTGAACAGGATTTGAAGATGGTTAAACAAGTGTCTTTTCCATCTTGAATGGGAGTCTTGTAAATGTACTGTAAATCCAAGAATACTTACCATTTGAACAGGATTTACAAATGGTTAACAATATGTCTTTGCCATCTTGAATGGGAGTCTTATAAGGAAGTTGCAAAACGCGGAATATTTACCATTCCGAACATGATGAGGTAAAAAGAAATTATGATTGTGATGAAATTCTTGTATGAACCCAGTTTCCATGGAACACAAGTTTAAGACAAGCATCAGTGATGATGTTACTATAGCTGCTGTTAAGATTATGAAAAACACTCACCAAAGCTGTTCTTTACCAATGCATAAAACTAAAAAGAGTTATCATCACGAAGCTATTTTAATGAAGCTGGTACTTTTATTCATAATAATACACAGGTTAGTCTGCCTTTATTCCTAAAGAATATGACTTAACCAGTAATGACACTTTCACACTGACACAGTCAGTGATACCCACTTAAGAAGATAATGGTATCCTTGACCACTGAATCCTACAAATGTGGCATCCTTCGCAGGATGCAACTGGGCCTAACCGTTCCTGGGCCTTCAGGCTTCTTATCTGAAGGTCCCAGGCTAACATCAGGCTGAACAGTCTCCCTGAGGATGTCTTGCAGTTGGAACTTTAGAACTACCAGAGCAGATGCAGTGGAATACTACCCTATTACAGTTCAACCTGCATTCTGATATTTTACTTAAAGTTTTATTTATTGATTTATTTGTTAATTTATCTGGTTTTTCTAATAACTATCTGTATTTCCCATTACTTCTGTTACTTCTTTCAAATGACCACCACAATATTTTTTGGAAGCTTGAATTTATAAAGTCAATATACTCTGTGGGCTTGTTCCATATGAATAAGGTTCATCTTCTGAATAATAATAATAATAATAATAATACTAATAATAAAAACTCTTACAAAAACAAACCACTCTAAGGATGCATTGGTACCAATGCATCACAGGCTCATGTTTAGCCATTCACTTGTATGTTGATGAATGCAAGAACATCGAGGGATGTAGGACATAAGTAGGTTCTGTGAGACCTTGAAACACTAAATTTTGTCTCTGAAAATCAGATTTTGAAAGAGGAAGTATCTGGTGAGGCGTCTGAGCTGAAAAATCTTCGTTAATTACTGAGGAGGTCTTGAATCCAATTCAAGCGAAGATGCAATGCATTACCGCCCTGAAGCAATTCTCCTGGTATTTTATAATTCACTTACATTTTTATATGTTTATTCAGTTTGTTAATTTATTTTTTTTCTTTTTTTGACGCATGATCTGTTCTTTCTTTATTTCCTATTATTACTTTTTGTTGCTGCTTTCAAATGAACACCATAATATTCTTTGGAAGCTTAAATTTCAAGTCAGTGGCCACTGTGGTGGGCTTGTTCCATCTGAATAGGGTTCATCTTCTGAATAATAATAACAATAATAATTTAAAGAAAATACATCCAAGCTACAGTATACCTTGCAGTTACTGCAGGACACTGAACTGATTACAGAATACACAGTAGCTAAGCCACTGAAATGGAAGCTAAATCTGTAGGTCCGAGAAAGGGTGTGACAGACCCATTTGATTTGCAATGACCCTTTCCAAGTGTTTTAGTATTTTCTGATAATACTTTCCGTATTAAACTGGTTACTGTATACCCCTAGAATTCGGTTTAGACCAGACACTCCCCATTAGGAGTATTGTACGAAGGTTTCTCGTCTTCCGGTAGGTGGATTTTGAACCGTCATTGAGGAAAATTGTCGTCGGAACTGGAACTGGTAGGAAAACTGTGATTAATTCTCGTTCATCTCGGTGTGACAACAAGCGGAGCAACCGAACCTATTTCCGTCGTGTACGGGTATGCAATACCCACAGCGGCAGCTTAGCTTCTTGAATTCCTCTTACTTCATATATATATATATATATATATATATATATATATATATATATATATATATATATATATATATATATATATATATATATATATATATATATATATATATATATATATATATATGTATGTACAGTATATATATCACTGTGGAGAACAGAATATTTATAAAGCCTGATGGCAAAAGATAACCCAAAATGTAAAGAAAAAAAAAAGCAAAAAATGCGCAGAAGTTCTCTGTACAGCATATAATCAAGGCCACCGAAAATAGAACTATCTATCGGTGGTCTTGGTATAATGCCGTATGAGCCGCGTGGTGGCCTGTCCTATATCGTTGCCAGAAGCACGATCATGACTAACTTTAACCTTAAATGAAATAAAAACTACTGAGGCTAGAGGGTTGCAATTTGGTATGTTTGATGATTGGAGGGTGGATGATCAACATACCAATTGGCAGCCCTCTAGCCTCAGTAATTTTTAAGATCTGCAAGTAACAAAGTAGCAACAACATCGCCTGCCTCAGGAACGCTGTATAGTGAGTGCCACACTTCCCAGCCCCGCTGCAAAGTGTCAGAAGTGCCAGGGAGTGCCATTCCTTGGCACCTGAACGTTAAGCTTATAAGTGGGATGAGAAATTAGCCTGTGTCATGACACCGATTTCCCGAGAAGTAAAGTTGCGAAGAAGATTAGAGAGAGAGAGAGAGAGAGAGAGAGAGAGAGAGAGAGAGAGAGAGAGAGATTAAAAGGCGAGGAGAAAGGTCAAGAAAAGGAGGTAAGTGGATCATGGGTGGCAAGAGGGGGAGGGGAAAAAGGAAGAAGGATGAAAAAGGAAGGAAGGAGAGACCTACATCCGGCTGAAGAAATCTGACTCTTGGGTTCTCGAATCGCCATTGAATCGATTCACAATGCGTTTATCCTTGTCCTCCTCCTCCTCCTCCTCCTCCTCCTCTTCTTCCTCCTCCTTTTCGTCTTCTTCCTCCTCCTCCTCCTTCTCTTTGTCTTCTTCCTCCTCCTGCTCTCCTCTTCCTCTTCTTCTTCTTCCTCCTCCTCCTTCTTCTTCTTCTTCTTCTTCTTCTTCTTCTTCTTCCTCTGAATCGATTCACAATGCGTTTATCCTTGTTTTCCTCCTCTTCCTCTTCTTCTCCTTCTCTTCCTCCGCCTCTCTCTTCCTCTTTTTCTGCTTCCTCCTCTTTCTCCTCCTGCTCTCCTCTTCCTCTTCTTCGTTCTCTCTCCCTCCTCCTCCCCCTCTTCTTCTTCATCTTCCTCCTCCTCCTTCTTCCCCCTCCTTTTCTTCCTCTTTCTCCTCTCTTCCTCCTCTTCCCGATCCTCTTCTTTTTCCTCCTCCTCCTCCTCATCTTCTTCTTCTTCTTCTTCTTCTTCTTCTTCTTCTTCTTCTTCTTCTTCTTCTTCTTCTTCCAAGCTCGAGTCCAGTCATGTGTGAAGATCAAGAAGGGGTCATTTCCCCCCTTCGTCGTCTCGTACCTTGAAACTTTTATATACAATTACGCTAGAGAAGAAGAAGAAGAAGAAGAAGAAGAAGAAGAAGAAGAATTAGAAGATTTACACCCAAAAACAGTAGACGGTGTGCATGTGTTGTTGACCCCCAACCCAGCGCCCCCGCTGTGCATTGCATTCGAGGTCTTTTTTTCCTTTATGGGACTAAAATCCAGAGAGAGGAGCTTTCCAGGTTTCCAGGATTCCAGGTTCGGCTTCTCGACGAGCGGCGACCGGAGTAGTCGAGGACTTCCACTCCACACGTCCCCAGTCAACCTGGAAGAGGAAGTTGTTTGTGAAATTTTTTTTTTTTTTTTTGTATTTTGCGTAAACAAACATATCAAGTTTTTACGCACTACTAGACCGATACAAAGATACGCTAGTTTTTCTTGAACTTCAGCCATGATTAAAACAACGGAGAATTCCGTTCACCAATAGATATTTTTTCTTTAAATCACGTAGAAAACAAACTTTACAATCAGAATTAGATTAATATTCGTACAAACGATTTAATATCTGAAACGGGCAGAAAAGTAACGCGAACTAACAAAATTTAACGAAACATTTTGAAACCCAAAACTATCGTTCGGTGAAATCAGAGGATTGAAGTACGGAGCATGTTGATCTTCTTCCAAATCTCCATGACTGTGACCATTTACCCGTGCTATTGCATTCGAATATTTATATTTAAGACTTAAATAATTAAATTAATATTGATATCTATAGATGTTTGCTTTAATCTAAAATAAGGAATATGATTTCCTCCGTATTTGAGTGATCCTGTTCGTCATGACGTCACGCATCGTGTGGGCGGGAAGCATTTTCCCCGAGATGTAACCGAGTACCGACACCCTTCCCTGAAAAAAGCGGGACGCCATATCTTAAAAACTAACCATAGAATTTTCTTGAAAAGAATCTCACTATGTTTCCCAAACCCAAATTACAATGGGGCACCAATATTTGTCCAACCTAATCTATTCTAGGGGCATGGAAAAAACTCTGGAATTTGCGGGCGGGAAACCAAACCATTTAACATAAACCGGAAGGCTGTCAACTTCATCGAGACGGGTCTTTACTGTTGGCGTCCCAGAAAACACGGAAAGCTCTAAATAAATTACGTGAAGAAAAGGTTATGTGGGTAAGTGTCGAATAAAAAAAAAAAAACTAAAATGTAGAATTTAAACAAGTAAAAAATGGGCCAGTTTCTTCGGCGCAATCGAGTGTTCTGTACAGCTGCTACAGCGTATAATCAAGGCTACCGAAAATAGATCTATCTTTCGGTGGTCTGGGTATAATGCTGTATAAACCGCGGCCCATGAAACTTTAACCACGGGCCAGTGGTGGCCTATCCTATGTCGTTGCCAGATGCACGATTATGGCTAACTTTAACCTTAAATAGAATAAAAAAAACTACTGAGGCTAGAGGGTTGCAATTTGGTATGTTTGATGATTGGAGGGTGGATGATCAACATACCAATTTGCAACCCTCTAGCCATAGTAGATTTTAAGATCTGAGGGCGGACAGAAAAAGTGGGGACAGAAAAAATTTCGAAATTGAGATATGCCACCTATTTGGCTCGTGAAACACTGATACACAAGTTACTACAGTTTCAGAATGATTCTTCAATGCTTTCCACGAGTGTTTAGGGGATCCCATTTGCAGTATCTGCAAAATCAGTAGTAAGGCGAGGGAGTATCTACCATTTTTCTCAGTTTTTATTTTTGCATATACTGCAGTCTTCCATTTTAGGGCAGCATTATCCTGAAAACATCCGACGTCACGGATGAGCGGAAGAATGACTGCAGCAGCCGTACGAGGATGGATGGCTGCCAGTGGTCCAGGGGAGCTTACAGAAATAGACGCACAACTGAACAGTCCCCAATACATTTGCGTTCTAGAGGAAGCTTTGGTGCTATTCCCCCGACCAAGAACCATTGTGTAACTCTTCTGTCCATAATGCCCAAATTATAAAAGAATGGTTCAGAGAACATCCACACGTGGTCAGAATCGAGCGGCCCGCAAAGTCACCTGACTTAAATGTCAATGAAAGTATTTGCGGTTTTATTTTACTAATAAAGGGGATGCAAGTAATACCAAGACCAGGAACCACTTAGTAAGACATGCCAAGTCAGTCTGGGAGGTCACTTGTTCCTAAAAGTTTCGAAAGAAACATTTGTGAAATGACAAAGTTCATTGTCTAAGAGATTATATATTAATTGACAGTAGGGGTTCATACTTGAATGCGGTTTTGGGGGGTGGGGTGGGCGGGGGCGCGCACAATGGAAGACTTACTGTAATGTAACCTTATGAAAATAACATCATATCCTCGGAGACATTCAACGTAAAAATGCGTTGTTGCGTCACATCTCACGAATCATTACGACGCAAGCAAAAATCTGTTGGTGTAAATCTGTTGGTGCAAAACGTAAATCCCGCTTGCACGAAAGGCTTGTTTTCGGTCGCGAGGGGCCGATGGAGACGGCTATTAAAACCGATCACATATGGGAATGCAAGACGAGAAGTCCCCACGTGTATGTGTGTGTGTGTGTGTGACATCAAGGGGGATGCGCACGGATCCCGTTCGTCATTTGTCTTGAATTTCTACCAACAGGAGAGACGATCTTTCGCCTTCGGGGAGTCGTTTGCACGCCGGAGATGTTTTCAAGTTCAAGTTTCTTCCTGTTGTCATGGAGTTCGACAGAGGACAACAGTATTCTCCAGTTTTCACTTAAGCCCTTCTGCTTCTTAAATTCCTGTTTCATTTTTCGGTTTTTTAAAAAAAAACTTCTGCGTTTTGAGTATCTGTTTGGCCTTTTTAGTTTTCTGAAAAGAAAACTATTGTGCCGGCTTTGTCTGTCCGTCCGCACTTTTTCCTAACTGCACCTTTTTTCCGTCCGCCCTCAGATCTTAAAATCTACTGAGGCTAGAGGGCAGCAAACTGGTATGTTGGTCATCCACCCTCCAATCATCAAACATACCAAATTGCAGCCCTCTAGCGTCAGTAATTTTTATCCTATTTAAGGTTAATGTTAGCCATAATGGTGCGTCTGGCAACTATATAGGACAGGCCACCACCAGGCCGTGGTTCAAGTTTTATGAGCCGCGGCTCATACGGCATTTACCGAGACCACCGAAAGATAGATCTGTTTTCGGTGGCCTTGATTATACGATGTAAAGAAAACTCTATTCCGCCGAAGAAACTTCGGTGCATTTTTTACTTGTTATTGATGCTATCAAGTTTAAATGTATTCTCGTGTCCTCTGGAATACTGTCAATGTCGTAGAGTTAGACAGAGGATAAGATATCCTCCAGTTATCACTTAAGCCTCTTCTGCTGTCCTAAATTCCCGTTTCATTTTTCGGTTTTCAAAATTGTCAGATTCGAGTTTGTTCTTGAGTTCTTTGGGCATATTCTGCAGTTATCACTTGAACCCTTCTGCTCTCTTCAATTCCTGTCTTATTTCTTTAATTTTTTTTTGAGAAACTTCTGCGTTTTAAAGATCCGTTTGGACCTAATGGGTATGTTACCAAGTTCATGTTATGATAACAGGTCAGTGTTGAACTTTGAAACTTAGAAAAAAAAATAAGTAGAAAATGTGCCTAAGTTTCTTATGCGCAATCGAGTTTTCTGTATAGCCGCGACCCTTGAAACTCAACGACGGCCCAATGGTGGCCTGGGTAGTTGGCACCTATGACGATGCCAGAAGTATGATTATGGCTAACTTATCTTAAATAAAAAGAAGAACTACTGAGGCTAGAGGGATACAGTTTTGGTATGTTTGATGATTGGAGGGTGGATGATCAACATACCAATTTGCAGCCCTCTAGCCCCACCAGTTTTTAAGATCTGAGGGCGGACAGAAAAAGTGAGGGCAGAAAAAAGTGCGGACAGAAAAAGTGAGGACTGAGAGACAAAGCCCTCACAATAGTTTTCTTTTACAGAAAACTAAAATCCAAAAATTGGAGACAATATATATTTAAGAAATCCGCACTCAGCTTCGGAGCTCAATCCTCCACAGTGTTGAGACACTGCAGAAAGAGCACAACGTTCGCGGAACTGTTTGTGGATTTTCAAAAATATAACTTGTTCTCCAATTTGTATTTTTTTTCAAATTCATGTTTTCATGTTACTTTTGGCCTTCTAACACTGGGATCTGTGAGGTCATTCAGCTCCGGAAAAGAAACAGAGTAAGTATAGGTTTGAAAGGTGTAACTGGAGGAAAATCTCTTGCAGTTGCCACTATGAAATAATTGTTAGGAGAGGGTGGACAGCAAGATGGAAGAAAGGCAATATGAATGGAGGTACAGTCAAAGGAATGACGTTGGAAATAAGTTTCCCTTACTTACATTTTTATCTAATTGTCTTATTTTGCTAATTTCCTCTATACCTCTCGTGAGTTCACGTCGAAGCTGAACCTGACCCGGACTGTCACTCGGTCTGTGCCTTCAGCACTACTTGGTAAATAAACAGGGGAAGGGTTATTTCCCCCTCTTTCCCCTCCCCCCATTCTCTCTCTCTTCATTCTGTTATATATACTGTTACCTTTCTGTTACTTCTTTCAAAGGAACACCTTAATATTCCTTTGAAGGAAGCTTGAATTTCAAGTCAAAGGCCCCTGTGGTGGGATTGCTCCATATGAACAGGACTCCTCTTCTGAATAATAATAATAATAATAATAATAATAATAATAATAATAATAATAATAATAATAATAATAATAATAATAAATTGAAAAGATCTCAGCACGACATTGTTTTGTCAACAAGGTATGAGAACTCGGTTCTATTTTTGGGTTTGTCCTTGGAAATAATCCCTTGAGGTCGAACTTCCTATCCTCGCTTTTCTGAAAGCTGCGATCAGTAAAGAGGTTTAGGAACACACCGCAACATCTTTCCTCCCCTTACGTAGTCCTAATTTTGACAAGGCACTGGTTTAGATGTTTTTACCTGAGAGAGAGAGAGAGAGAGAGAGAGAGAGAGAGAGAGAGAGAGAGAGAGAGAGAGAGAGAGAGAGAGAGAGAGAGAGAGAGAGAGAGAGAGTTCAGTGACCATTTCTGCTTGGTATTATCACCAGCAGAGCTGATGGAGAGATACAAAAAGAGATAGAATCCTTCGGATCTTCGGAGAGGCCAACTTATCCTGAGGTGAAGGAGATTTTGGGGGGCAAAAGAAAAAGTAATGTCCCATCATTTAATCTTAAAGAAATGTACCCTGCGCCATTCCTTTTTTTTTTTTTTTTCCTTTTTTTATTTTAGGGAAAGAAGAGAACTCCTTGGTGGTGTGTTTGTATTGGTCGAAAGAGAGAGAGAAAGAGAAAGAGAGTGAGTTACTGTGCTATCATCTTTCCTCGCCTTAAAGCAACTACAACGCTGGCTCGTTGAGGAGAGAGGAGAGCAACCAGAGGGGGGGTCGTATTCCCCCCATCTTCCAGGACCTTCCTAGGAGGGGGAGGGGGAGGGGAGGGAAGGGGGAGGGGGTGGCTCCGTAACTGCAACTTAAAGCAGCATCCCTGTGCTTGGGCGCAAGAACTCCCAAAATCAATTGTAGCCTTGAACCTGGGATCCTGGACACATACACACACACACTCAAGCAGACACGTCTCTCTCTCTCTCTCTCTCTCTCTCTCTCTCTCTCTCTCTCTCTCTCTCTATCGTCGAGCTTTGCTGTTCCTGAGCAAGCAAAGTCTCTCTCTCTCTCTCTCTCTCTCTCTCTCTCTCTCTCTCTCTCTCTCTCTCTCTCTCTCTCTCTTTCTGGTCTATAGACACTCAGATGCATCTCTTGTCTTTAAGAAGTTTCTTGAATCATTCCCGCTCTCTCTCTCTCTCTCTCTCTCTCTCTCTCTCTTCAGGTGGAAACAACTGAGATAAATCTATGAAAAATACCAAAATCTCAAATCTATGGCAACAGTGGTTGTATGGGATAACAGAGGGAGTGTAATGTACATGTATAAATACATATATGTATATATTTATGTTTATATATATATAAACATATATATTCACATACATGTATATATATATATATATATATATATATATATATATATATATATATATATATATATATATATATATATTATGTATATTCATATATGTATGTACATATGTATCTATTTGCATGCATGTATGCTTGAGTCATACAACCACTTCATTGTTAAACTCTCCCAAATAATGAAACTCTTAAGATATTTTACCAAAACGTCAATCACACAAAAGTATTAACTGTATAAACTGTGCTCCTCCGTCAGAGATCAGGATATAGTTGTGACTTCCGAAAATTTGATTATCATAACAGCTAAAAATGTTAAAGACCATGTGATTTAACTTGTTAATTATGATACAATAAGGCAAGGAACTTTAAGGTTTCTACAAGTATATTGTACAAGCGATTCTTCCAGTGCATGGTAAAGAATTTCCAGGTTTAGGCCTATTTTACACATTTCTAATATATATATATATATATATATATATATATATATATATATATATATATATTTATATATATGCATATATATATGTATATATATACATATATACTGTATATGTATATGTATACCTCATAAACATTCTGATTTCATGGGCTTACAGCCGTGTTAGTGAATGTAATGATGAAATATGAAATGATGCCTTGAAATCATCAGAATCATATCTGAAAACACACGCATATATATATATATATATATATATATATATATATATATATATATATATATATATATATATATATATATATATATATACATATATGTGTGTATATATAAATAAATAGATAATAAATGTAAATATATATATATATATATATATATATATATATATATATATATATATATATGTGTGTGTGTGTGTGTGTGTGTGTGTGTGTATGTGTGTGTGTTAGCAAGTAGAGACAGGCGTTATTCATTGACATACGTAATCTTAGCAACAGGTTTCTCTCATCGTAAGAATAAATAACAAAAAATGAGAGCAATGGAATTGTCGTCTGTGTAGCTACTGTAGTGCTTTTCGGCTGCGGACGGACGTATATTAAAGAAATTAAAGAGAGAGAGAGAGAGAGAGAGAGAGAGAGAGAGTTCATTTACATACCCAATCTCGGCAACAGTGGAAGCATTAGTCATAGATAAGTGGAAAAAAAAAACGGGTTTTAATTCTTTGATTCCAAAGCACAGACCTCCTCGCCGAGAGAGAGAGAGAGAGAGAGAGAGAGAGAGAGAGAGAGAGAGAGAGAGAGAGAAACAGTAATCTAACCCATGTTCATTCATGACAACACACAAAGCATGTCACAAACAAAATGAAAACTCTCTCGGCATCAGAGAGAGAGAGAGAGAGAGAGAGAGAGAGAGAGAGAGAGAGAGAGAGAGACAACCGAATCATCCTCCTGCTTAATCCTAGCAACAGTGGAAGCATAAATCCCCCCCCCCCACCCCCAAGAGCACGTTGCCCCTGAAAGCAAAAACCGATGAGAGGGAAAGGCAGGCCCTTTGTGCATGTACCCTTTAGTTTCCGTAACCTATTACCTCTTCTCTCAGCAAGAAACTAATGTCCCACTGACACTCTTTTTGCTGGCTATACGGCCTTTCCCCTCCCCTCCCTCCCTCCCTTGCCCCCTCCTCCCCCTCCTCCTCCTCCAATCGTGACGTCACTCTTGCTCTCTCAAGGTCGAGCTGACGACAGCAAATATTGTGTATATAACTCTCTCTCGCGCGCGCGTGCGCGCCTCGCCCTCCTCCGCAGGAGTTCATGGGCCTTTACCTGGTGGCGACGACTGTGGTGATGATTATGCTGATGCCCTTAAGCGGCTTATGTCCTGTGGAGGCGCTTTGGCGCTTCGCTGACCGATTATTTGGTCTAGGTTTCGTCCGGTGGCGTTTGGAGGGGACCTGGTGCACCGTTTTTTTTTAACGTACTTCTGCCAGATTGTTGTGGTACAAATCATGAAGATAACGGTACACATACAGGTTATGAGCTAATAGCCTTACTTCAGGAAGGCGTAAAGACGCCCGTGACCGAAGGATACTATCCCTAAACCGAACCTCCTGCACAGTAAAGTCAGATCCAGATCTCGATTGGAGGCGGCAATTTCCTAAACCGTCCCGAGGAAGAAGAGATTCGACCCTTTGGGAGCCATTAACACGTAAGGCTCCGAGCGAATACCAATTTCTCACTTTCTCTTCGTGAATGACTTTTTTTTTCTTTTTTGTCCTCTTCCTCCTCTTAAAGGATCAAGAGGAATCCGTCCACCTGCCTCTTATGTAATTTCGGAAAGGAGAGACTTAAAAGAGAGGCTGTTGCGAGCCTCTAATGATAAAGACGGCTGCATTGTTAGGGGGGAAAGAATTAGGGAGGTTGCATCTCTCTCTCTCTCTCTTGCTTCAAAGGGAGAGGTAGTTGTAGGCGAGACACACACACACACACACACACACACACACACACACACACACACATGTATATATATATATATATATATATATATATATATATATATATATATATATATATATATATATTTATGCATATATATATACATATATATATATATATATATATATATATATATATATATATATATATATATATATATATATATATATATATATATATATATATATATATATATATATATATATATATAGAGAGAGAGAGAGAGAGAGAGAGAGAGAGAGAGAGAGAGAGAGAGAGAGCACATGCATAAATGGAAGTATTTACCCAAATAAGCATATATTTATGTCGAGTCAGCACATAGGTAGATGATATTTTTCATGAAATGGGGTGCATAGGCCTATGCCAGCAGTGTAGCTATGTGAACGGAAAATCAAGAATTAAGTAATTCTTGTTACCAAGAGTCATTTACCAGTTAGTCTAATGTATATTATTATTATTATTATTATTATTATTATTATTATTATTATTATTTTGGGGGGAAGTCATTCTTCATCATGAAATATCTGTTGCGAAGTTATAATTAACCGATGATCAGGATTTGGAAAAGATTACAAACAAAAGGAAAACGTGGGATATTTAGTCTAATGCTAGACATGACCCGTTTGGCTCTCAATTTCCTAACAGCAAAACAATTAAATAATATTTCACATTCGTTTATTATTCGGTCAAGGCTACGTTCCATTAAATTTCCCGATTTTGACGCGGGAACCAGTTTAATTACGACAGATTTTCGTAATACAGTATTTGGGAAACGAAAATGGGAATTATATTATCGGAGTAATTCCCATTTTCTTTATTTTGTTTAACGGCTTCGCACTAATCGTAGTACTAGCTCCCAAACCTCTATTATAATATAATTTTCTGGACCTTGATAGTCTTTAAAATAGTCTTTTATTCATCTGTTTACGTGTAGCAAGCAGGATATCATCTTTCCACACATAAACGGATGGACAAGAGACCTATAAAAGTTACACGAGCTAACAGGTTACCTGGAGTGGACGGCTAAGCACCCAAGTCAACTTCTCGGCGACCTTATAATCGCCGATTATCGCGGCTTCTTGGAGGAGGAAAAGGAGGAAGAGGTCTTATACAGTAGTTAATCTCCAATAAAACAAAACACCGCCCGGCGAGGAGATCCCTTCCTTCGAGAGGAGATAAGACCGCTAAAGACGACCCTCATTAACAAAAGCGAAAAGTCGACCTAGATTATCGAACACTGAGCGCGTTCAGTTACGGGTAGTCGACGGCTGAAAACCGTTTCGCGGTTTGGTTTTCGAATGCCGGCGAAGAAATTGAGTTCCGCAGGGCGAAAGTTTGACGTCACATGTTGCGCAGGGTGTTGTTAATTCTCTTATTCCCTTTCTAATATATTAATTTGATGATTTTTTGTTTGATAGGCCCTCAACAGTACGGGCTATCTTGCACAATCTCAGACGGACTTCTAAAGAACGGGGTTTCTCTCTAGGATAGAAGGTGAACGCAGTCTTCTGACGTTTACGCACTTGATAGACCTATGTCAAAGGTTTACACCATGGATGTCTAATATGATGATTTTACACAATCCCCTAAAAGGAAAATGATCCCCAGATATGCACTGAACGTACGGGACGCAAAACTCTTTCTTTAATGCAAAATTAAAGGAAATGACTGGCTTATTCGCCAATGTTTTGATTACAAGGCTAATATTGGTCTAGCTTCTCCGTAGTAGGCTTATACATGATTAAAGGAACATGTAAATGAAAATTAAGTTTAGTTCAATCTGTTTCAGACTGAACTAAATTTGACTGTAAATTAATATGAATGAACTTAGGAATACGTTATCACCAAATTTTCAAAAGCATTCTTATCGTAAGTTCACTTGCTTACAGTTTTACGTTCAAGTTACCGAAATCTTCAGCATCTGAGCCCGATTCCCACTCCTACTGTGATTGTTTGTTATGCTTATTTTATTACTGTGTTTTGGAAACAAGTGAGATATGAGAAATCTTTAATTATGGTGTCTTCGGTTTGTTTCAGGTTTTCCCAACTTTCTGCTACAGAGGCACAGAGGGGGTGACGGCCAGCCCTTTTCGTCAAGAAGAAGAAGAAGAAAAAGAAGAAGAAGAAGAAGAGGAGGAGGAGGAGGAGGAGGAGGAGGAGAGAGAGAGAGAGAGAGAGAGAGAGAGAGAGAGAGAGAGAGAGAGAGAGAGTGCCATTGCTTCTACAGAGGACTAGAAAGAATAAGAAGAAGAAGAAGAAGAAGAAGAGGAGGAGGAGGAGGAGGAGGAGGAGGAGGAGGAGAGGAGAAGGAGAGAGAGTGCCATTTTCTATAGAGGACCAGAAAGAAGAAGAAGAAGAGGAGGAGGAGGAGGAGGAGGAGGAGGAGGAGGAGGAGAGAGAGAGAGAGAGAGAGAGAGAGAGAGAGAGAGAGAGAGAGAGAGAGAGCTATTGCTTCTACAGAGGATCAGAAAGAAGAAGAAGACGAAGAAGAAGAAGAAGAAGAAGAAGAGGAGGAGGAGGGAGGAGGAGGAGGAGGAGGAGAGAGAGAGAGAGAGAGAGAGAGAGAGAGAGAGAGAGAGAGAGAGAGAGAGAGAGAGCTATTGCTTCTACAGAGGATCAGAAAGAAGAAGAAGAAGAAGAAGAAGAAGAAGAAGAGGAGGAGGAGGGGAGAGAGAGAGAGAGAGAGAGAGAGAGAGTGAGAGAGAGAGAGAGAGAGAGAGCTATTGCTTCTACAGAGGATCAGAAAGAAGAAGAAGAAGAAGAAGAAGAAGAAGAAGAAGAAGAGAGAGAGAGAGAGAGAGAGAGAGAGAGAGAGAGAGAGAGCTATTGCTTCTACAGAGGATCAGAAAGAAGAAGAAGAAGAAGAAGAAGAAGAAGAAGAAGAAGAAGAAGAGGAGGAGAGGGGAGAGAGAGAGAGAGAGAGAGAGAGAGAGAGAGAGAGAGAGAGAGAGCTATTGCTTCTACAGAGGATCAGAAAGAAGAAGAAGACGAAGAAGAAGAAGAAGAAGAAGAAGAAGAGAGAGAGAGAGAGAGAGAGAGAGAGAGAGAGAGAGAGCCGCTGCTTCTACAAGAGGCCAATAGAAAATCAGAAAAGCAACAATGAAAGAGATAATGTGTCACCACCTTGCTTCGTCAGGAAGCACCTTTCCTGAGGAGGAACAAAGCTTACTTAGTAGACAGATCATTGACCTCTCATCAGACTCTGACCTGACGAAGTGTCACTTTGACCCCGGGGGCAACGAATTCTGATGAGAACGCGGATCGAAAAACAGCTGACTGCAGCGGGTCTCAGAGAACGACATGAGAACTGGGGTGGCGTTCTGTCAGGAGGTAAGACTAAGACTAGCTCTCTCTGCTGTGCAATTCTGCTTTGCCAGATTGCGTCTTTGCAACTTGGCAGACGTCTCTTGTCTTTACTGTTCCTTACCAGTTGTAGGAAATATAAAATATAGTAAATAATACAGTAAAACTGCTTAGTAAAACTATTTGCATATATTACGATTCAACAAACACACTAGATTGTATTAAAAAAGTATGTTCTAATATAAAACTCCAGTATGACCAAAGTCGGAACTGGAATATAAAATTTAGGCCAAAGGCCAATCGCTGGAACCTACGAGGTCATTCAGCGCTGAAAATAATGTTGAAACAATTGTTGCGATAGGTGGAAAGTAAGATTGAAGGAAGAGAATATGAACGGAGGTACAGCCAAAGGAATGAAAGGGGTTGCAGCTAGGGGCCGGAGGGACGCCTCAAAGAACTTTTAAGGTAATGTCTATAGTGCACCGTGTGTGGTGCACTGACGGCACTACTACCACCCGCCCCTACGGGGGATATAACTAAAGTGTTTTGTTTTATTGTGATTTCACTCAAATCAGTACCTGAAGTTTTACTGACATGTCCAGACTTATTCAGTAAGATTCCTATGTCAAATGAACGATTTAGAATCGTCCTGTTTATCATAATCTGCAGTTGGTTCCCCCCTAAAATATAGAACTTTTAGTGATTCCAAATATAGAACTTATAGTGATTCCAAATACAGAACTTTTAGTGATTCCAAATATAGAACTTATAGTGATTCCAAATATAGAACTTATAGTGATTTCATTTAGGGCTCGATCACCCTAAAGTTAAGAATATCAAGACTGGAGCGATCGCCCCTGAACTTGAACTCAGGAACTCAGGAAACAAGTTCAAAGGTAAGTTTAAGGAGGATCAGCTCAGAGGCAACATCTAGAGGCGTGTACTGCCCCAAAATGGAAGACTGCAGTATCTGCAAAAATACAAAACTGAGAAAAATGGTAGATACTCCCTTGCCTTACTATTGATTTTGCAGATACTGCAAATGAGACCTCCTAAACACTCGTGGAAAGCATTGAAGAAACATTCTGAAACTGCAGTAACTTGTGTATTAGTGTTTCACGAGCCCAATAGGTGGCATATCTCAATTTCGAAAAGTTTGCAGATACTGTAGTTTTCCAGTTTAGGGCAGTGTGGTATATGTAAAAGACAGGCGCTTATAAACGCTTCAAGACTTCAAAATCGGCTCTAAAGTTGTTGGACTGTGACTCAAACCAGTTCAGACGCCTGTTCAAAGACAAGCTTGAGAACAGTTCATGACTGGTTCAGGTTTTGGAAGATTCAAAATGCGTTTTATTACAAGGATTGGTGACGCCAGTTTTAGTCACCATAATTCAATCAGTCAATTATTGCAAGGAGTGGTTACGGGATAAAAAACATTTCAATCTACCGAAGAAAGGTTAGAGAGGAGTTAAAATAGGACTAGAGCCGTCAAAAACTAATTTTAGCTAGTCCGATGGTATAGTGGTTAGTGTTGTGACATGCCACTCAGATGTCGCGGGTTCGCGTCTCCCCCAGGGCGATGAAAAATCACTGGCTCTGTATCATGAACAGTTACTTCTGTAGTGTGGGGTCTACGGTGGGAGATTGAAACCAACATTCTTTGGAAGCTTGAATTTCAAGTCAATGTGTGCTTGTTCCATGTGAATAGGTTTCATCTACTGAAATAATAATAATAATAATAATAATAATAATAATAATAATAATAATAATAATAATAATAATAAAAAGGTTCAAAATAAAACGAAGGCTTGTTCAGAGGCATATTCTGGACCCGAGTCTGAAGTCTAAAGTCAAAAGAGGTTCGTGGATTTTCTCATGCACAGACTCTGACGAGTTCAAGGCTGAATTCCAGGAAAATTCAAAATTGGGTTTAGGAACGGATTTGCCGATGAAAAGAGCTGCTAATTCAAAGGCGGATTTGAAATATGAATTTAAAATCCCCCCCAGGAAAGTTCAAAAATGGATTCAAAGTCTCGTTCAAAATACCGGTGCAAAGAACCTGTAAGAAAAAGGTTTAAAGACAGCGCTGGAAACTAGTTCAAAGATAGGTCTAATAATAAATTCAAAGAAGTGTTCAGAATTTCACGCAAAGAACTTATTAGAAAAGAGAATTCAAAGACAGCTCTGGAGACGGGTTTTAAGATAGGCCTACATACACGTTCAAAGACACGTTCAAATGGAGGATTTCAAAGACGCATGCAAACAGGGTGGGGTTCAAAGATGCGTTCAAACAGAGGGGGTTTCCAAAGTCGCGTTCAAAAGGAGGGGTTTCAAAGACGCGTTCAAACAGAGGGCGGTTCCCAAAGTCACGTTCAAACGGAGGAGGGTTTCAAAGACGCATTCAAACAGAGGGCGGTTCCCAAAGTTACGTTCAAACGGAGAGGTTTCCAAGGACGCGTTCAAACGGAGGGTTTTCAAAGACTTGTTATAACAGAGGGCGGTTTGGGTTCCAAAGTCGCGTTCAAACGGAGGAGGGTTTCAAAGACGCGTTCAAAGCCAGGTCCGAGATCAAACTTCAAAGACCAGTTCGTCATCGCCAGGTTCAAAGACGGGTGGGGGTCAAACGCTCTGCAATCTCAGTCTTGAGCCATCTGGCTCTCGAGGGAATGAGAGAGAGAGAGAGAGAGAGAGAGAGAGAGAGAGAGAGAGAGAGAGAGAGCACATACACCATCGGCCTTACAACTTGAAGCCTATCGGATCTTACCTTATATTGCATGCCTATAGAATACCTCGCGAGGAATTCCACAATCCATTCTTCATCAGCCGCGTCTCGGGGGAATTGCCTGAATCTGGGACGGGGGGAATTGAAGTGGATGGATAAACGGATGGATAGATGGATAGGTGGATGGAAGGGCAGGAATTGAAGAAGATTCGTTACGTGCTAAGTCTTGAAATGTTTCAATCGCCTCATGGAGAATGGACATGTATGTAAATCAGTACTTCTCCAGATCAATAATTTATTCGTGTCTTAGGAAAGAGGAAGTCCGGGATGTGGGAATAGAGAGAGAGAGAGAGAGAGAGACCGTAATGAGAGTAAATTGTTTACAAGACCGGAAGAATCTGCACGACCACAGAAAGTGAAACGTCAAAGAAAATATTAAGAGAGAAACGGAGTTGCAGAGAGAGAGAGAGAGAGAGAGAGAGAGAGAGAGAGAGAGAGAGAGAGAGAGAAGAAAACAACTCTAATTATATCATCTCATTCAAAACAGTATTAAAGAAAACAACGCTGAAAATTAGTTCAAAATGTCAGTTCATCTTGGGGGAAGGTTTTCAGAGCCACCTCGATATAGCAACGGCTGACCTCAACGGTGCCTCCTGCTTCTGAAATGCCTCTCTCTCTCTCTCTCTCTCTCTCTCTCTCTCTCTCTCTCTCTCTCTCTCTCTCCTTACCCACCCACACCCCCGGGTCGATAAGTTGGGGGTGACTAGACGGGGGGTCAGGGAGGGGGAGGATGGCCAGCACTGGAGGAAGGGAGGAGGAACTTGCAAGGGAGAGAGAGAGAGAGAGAGAGAGAGAGAGAGAGAGAGAGAGAGAGAGAGAGAGAGAGAGAGAGAGAGGGCTCGTGACATAGGGAGAGAGAGAAGATTGGACCTGCGAGAGAATATGGTGAAATTGAAGTGGGGAAAGGAGAATAAAGGAGAGAAAATAACAAAGGAAAAGAGGAAATGACAACAGAAAAGTTTAGAGACGAATAAAGAAATAAAAAAAAGACCAAAATGAATAAGTAAACAAATAAATAAGAATATAAACAGCCCAACAGGCGAAAGAGGAAATGGAAGGGCTCACGAAACGAGGAGAGGAAGGAGAGGGAGAGATGATAATAACGATAAGAACGGGGCAATAAGGAGAATGGGAGCTGACTGACTGCCGCGACTCTGGGCCAGCGAGAGAGGAAACAGGGCATAATAGCAATGAAAATAGCGAGCAAGCAGGGAAAATAGCGAGCAAGCAGGGAAAATAGCAAGGAAACAGGAAAAATAGTGAGGAAACAGGGCAAAATAGCAAGGAAACAGGGCAAAATAGCAATGAAACAGGGAAAATAGCAAGGAAACAGGAAAAATAGTGAGGAAACAGGGAAATTAGCAAGGAAACAGGGCAAAATAGCAAGGAAACAGGGAAAATAGCAAGGAAAAGAGGCAAAATAGCGAGGAAACAGGCAAAATAACAATGAAACCAGGAAAATAGCGATGAAACATGAAAAATAGCGAGGGAACAGGGAAATTAGCAAGGAAATAGGGAAAATAGCGAGGATACAAGGAATACATCAAGGAAACAGAGAAAAATAGCGAGGAATCAGGAAACAGTGGCGAGGAAACAGGGGAAAAAAGCAAGGAAAATGGGAAAAAGGTGAGGAAACAGGGATAAATAGCGAGAAAACAGGGAAAATATCAAGGAAACAGGGAAAAATAGCGAGGAAACAGGAAACAAAAGCGAGTCAAAGGGGAAAACAGCGAGGAAAATAGGAAAAATATTGAGGAAACTGGGACAAATAGAGAGAAACTTGGACAATAGCGAAGAAACAGAAAAAATAGCGAGGAAAATGGGAAAACAGAAAGGAAAAAACAGAAGAATCGTAAAGAAACGGGAAAATAGTGAGGAAAATGGGAAAAATAGCGAGGAAACGGGGAAAATAGAAAGGAAACCACAGATAGCGAAGAAACGGGGTAAATATTGAGGAAAAGGGGTAAAAACAGCAAGTAAACGGGAAAAAATAGCTAGGAAAAAGGGAAAAATAACGATGAAACAAGGAAAATAGAGAGGAAACAGGAAAAGGGAAAAGGAAAAAAGGAAGAAACGGAAAAAATAGCAAGGAAACAGGGGAAAAATAGCGAGGAAACGAGGAGAAAGAGCGGTAAAACGCGGAAAATTGGCGAATAAACGGGGGAAAAATAGCAATATAGAGGGAAATGGTGATAAAGCGGAAAGAAGAAAATAAATAAAAACAAAGATGATAAAACAAAACTTAACAAACAGTAAATAAAAAAAAGGATAAAAAGAGGCCCACCAGCAATTAAGATGAAGCGAGAGACATACGACAACAACGGAATGAGAAATGTAAGGCAAAGGAAGGAGAGAGAGAGAGAGAGAGAGAGAGAGAGAGAGAGAGAGAGAGAGAGAGAGAGAGAGAGAGAAAGAGAGAAAGCAGCGATCGCGGATGAAATAAGAGATGGCTGAAAATATGGTCCAAAAACCCAGACCGAAAAAGGAGGAAATAGGGGTTGGGGTTGTGGGGGGGTTAGGTTAGGGGAGGGGGTGGGTGGTAGAGGCAGGTCGAAAGCCAGCAACAGGAGCTCTCTCTCTCTCATTCTCTCTCTCTATGTAGCAAGCGAGAGGAAATACAATAAGACTAACGGAAGGAAAAGGAGAGAATGAGGGAAATTGCATAGACGTGAAGAGGGAAGAAGGAAGGAAGAAGGAAGGAAGAAGGAAGGAAGAAGGAAGGAGAGTTATTTTTTTGCTCAGTAAAAATGTGGGATAAAGGAACAGACGATAAATCGCATACAAAAGGAGAATGGAAGAGAGATTTGATATAGATTTTCAGACAGTGAACGACAACGGAGAGAAGGAATTGTGAAAAATGAAGACAAATAAGAACCAATAAAGAAATGATTATTAATGAAATATAAGATAACTCAATGAAAGATAAAATCAGCAACAGTAAAAACGCAGGACGTGAACAAAAGAGAGTAACTGGCATAACTAACGGAAGAAGAGAAAAGAACAACATCGGAGAACAAAATTGTAGAATGGGGTGGCGAGGGAATGAAAGGTTTGAGGGTGGGGGGGTGGGTGTGGTGGGGGGAGGCAGTAAATCAGGCAAAGATAAAGTCGACGGAAGCAAGATAAAATATTTTTAGCATAAAAAGGAAAGGAAAGGCGAGGAAAGGAGAAAGAATAGAGAGAGAGAGAGAGAGAGAGAGAGAGAGAGAGAGAGAGAGAGAGAGAGAGAGGCAGAACAGGAAAAAGGGATTGACTTGGGACATGGGGAAGTCCTTACCGTGTCTAAATAACAACAAATGGAAAAGGGGGTGGGGGTACAGGTATATTACAGGTAGTAGAATGGGATACAAGCATTAATGAGCTCTGGGATACAATTGTCTAAGGAAGCGAGATTGGAAACACATGTATAATCGTGTGAACATGGGTTACAAACGCTTGTTGCTGATAAGCAGATTCGTGTTAAAGTGGTACATAAACATATAAGAAACACAAACACACATACTGTATATATATATATATATATATATATATATATATATATATATATATATATATATATATATTATATATATATTATATATATATTATATATATATATGTATATATATATATATATATATATATATATATATATATATATATATATATATATATATATATATATATATGAAGCAGCACAACCTTATTATTGCTGGCTTAGAATGTGCCAATAGTGTGGGATACAAGAGTAATGTACTCAAAGCAGAGGAACTCCTAAATTGAGGGGTTGTGAACCCTTTGGTGGGATGAAATATCCCTTAAGTGACCCTCTTCTCCTGAGGCAAATGGCAGTTACATCTTTTTGCCTCGTAGAATGTCAGAAAAAGAAATTGATAGCATCCCTGACACTCTGTGAGACGAGAAGGTTTCCTCATGACCAGGTGGAATAGTGTTTGTAGAACATTACTTTGCAATGATATTTACAAAACACTGAGCAAGATTCAGATACTGTCTTTGGGAGTTTGCATGTGTTGCTGTGGTGAAGAAGAGACGAAACACATGACAGCTGATATGGTTAAGGAGTGAAAGCTGGTTATTTTGACCCATGGTAAGTCAAAGGTGGATGGTCAGTGTGTATGCAGGAATGGGAAACACAAACAGCCGTTGTGTCTGGGGTAACTGGAATGTGTAGAGCCAAGAAATGGAATAAAATATAAAATTCAGCCCAAAGGCCAAAGCAAGCGCTGGGACCTATGATGAGGTCATTCAGAACTGAAAGGGAAATTGAGAGGAAAAAGGCTTGAAAGGTTTAACAGGAGGAAAATCTTGCAGTTGCATTAGGAAAATATGGTTAGGAGGAGGTTGAGGAAAGTAAGATGGAAGAAAGAGAAAATGAACGGAGGTGCAGTCAAAGGAATGAAATGGATTGCAGCTAGGGGCTGGTCTTTTTCTTCTTCTTTTGACCTTATTAGTCCCACTGTATAGCAGGGTCAGCTGCTCGAGTCAACTTTCTCCATCTATTTCTGTTCCTGGCATCTTCTTCACACAGTCCCACCTCACCCATATCCCTCCTCGCCACATCCATCCATCTGATCTGTTGATGCCCCACACTCCTCCTCCCTGTCACTGGCATGTTCTTAGCTCTCTTGATCGGTTCCACCTCCTCTATTCTTATTATATGGCCATAGTATCTCAAACGAGCTTCCCTAGCCTTCTCCTTTACATTACATTACCACACATTCTTCTTATATCTGGACTCTCCCTCCTTTCCAGTAGTGACATTCCAGCAATCCATCTCATCATCCTTGTCTCGGTTCTTTCCAACAGTCCCTCCCCTTTCCTCTTAAGTGCCCAGGTTTCTGCCCATATAATAGTACGGTCCTGATAACTGTCTTATAAATCTTCATTTTGAGCTTTAATGGCATTTTCTTGTCTAAAACAACTCCAGTTACTTCTCTCCATTTTCGCCAAGCTTCTTTCACTCTGTGTCTCTCTGCTTTCTCAGTACCTCCCTCTTCTGTTATTACTGATTCCAAATAGTTAAACTCATTGTTCTGCTTTACCATCTTCCACTTGAATGTTTACTTCTTTATGTCCTTCTCCACTACTAGTCATTAGCTCTGTCTTTCTGATGTTCACTTTAAATCCTTTCCTTTCTAGGGCTCCTTTCCATGCTAAAAACCTTTCTTGCAGTTCTTCCTCTGTGTCTGCTAGGGGCTGATATGATGTTGCAAAGAACCTTAAGTAATGCTTACAGTGCGCCATTTGAGGTAAAAGAATGAGTGAATGAGACAATATTTTCAGGATAACCTGAATCTGTTTGACTGAATTTTTTTATTATGAAAGGGTGGTTATGCTAGGTGGTTTAAATGTGAAAGTAGGAGGCAGTTAGAGAGACAGTGTTGTTGGCAGGCATGGAGAACCTGGATTAAATGAGAACTGAGAGAGCGCCTTGTTGACATGGCCTTGAGGAGAGAGAGAGAGAGAGAGAGAGAGAGAGAGAGAGAGAGAGAGAGAGAGAGAGAGAGAGAGCACAATCTCAGATAAGTGTCTGATAAATATAGGTTAAGTATGAAATCACGTCAAATAGTGGTATTGCACTGAAAGCATAAACCAATAAGGGTTTTCCTAAAATGAAATTTAATAACCTGTTAGAAATATTCCACCCATGCACTTACAACATACTTTATTACAACCTAAGAACATCCAGAGTTCAAATCATAAAAGCGTAAAGTGTCCAGTGTAAGACTCATGCTTACTTTCTTTATCTAAGACATTCTCCTGGACTGAGACACATCCGTAGTAAGATCGCAACAATGAAATTCCAGAATCCTGGAATGCTTTTAATATATGAGTTGCAACAGGAGGAGTTTTGAAAATAAACCTGAATGACGATTTAATAATTCTTGCTCTTTTTGGTACGGTTGGGTTGGTTTTCTTTATATTATTATTATTATTATTATTATTATTATTATTATTATTATTATTATTATTATTATTATTATTATTAAGAATATGAGCCCTATTCTTATGGAACAAGCCCACCACAGGGGCCATTGACTGGAAATTCATGCTTCAAAAGAATATGATGTTTATTTGAAAGAAATACCAGAACGTATTTATATATATATATATATATATATATATATATATATATATATATATATATATATATATATATATATATATATATATATATACATATATATATATATATATATATATATATATATATATATATATATATATATATATATATATATATATATATATATAAATTCGTAGAAGAATAAGAGAGAGAAGAAAACCTGGAAAAAACGGAGGGAGAATAGAACGAAGAGGAGTGAATGAAATAATCAGGATAGCGTGAGTGGGGCCATGGGAAATGAAAAATAATGAATAATTCAGAGGTGGAAGGAGAGAGAGAGAGAGAGAGAGAGAGAGAGAGAGAGAGAGAGAGAGAGAGAGAGAGAGAGAGAGAGATTGAAGAAACTACCGCCCAAAAAAGAGGGATAAAACTATCGAACGAATCTTTTTGAAAAATAGTTCTCAGAATTGAAGGAAATTCGAGATTATTGATCGAAAGTCTTTTGCTTATTCGATGTGAAATTGTGAATATTGATTGATGGTAAGAATTCTCAGGCTGAGGAAAATCTTAGAATTTGTTAGAAGGACGAAGTTGAAGAGTTTTGACGAAAGGAATCTGAATATGTATATATATATATATATTATATATATATATATATATATAAATATATATATATATATATATATATATATATATATATATATATATATATATATATATATATATATATATATATATGATAGATAGGTATAGATATGATTATATTTGTATAGTGTGTCCATATTATTGTTGGTTCATACACGCACCAACAATAATATCTTTTTCCCATTGAATTCACTTATTTGCTTGTTTTTTTTTTTTACAATTCTTGGTTTTCTGTAAAAGAAAACTATTGTGCCGGCTTTGTCTGTCCGTCCGCACTTTTTCTGTCCGCCCTCAGATCTTAAAAACTACCGAGGCTAGAGGGCTGCAAATTGGTATGTTGATCATCCACCCTCCAATCATCAAACAAACCAAATTGCAGCCCTCTAGCCTCAGTAGTTTTTATTTTATTTAAGGTTAAAGTTAACCATGATCGGGCGCCCTTGAAAGATTTTTCTGCTCCAATAGGAGCGACTACTATCATAACTTACGCGATGGAGGGACATCAGTGGGGTGAAACTTGCCATCAGCACTGGTTCTGGTTTTCAAAAGTTTTCAAAAGTTCATTTTCAATAGTTTTAAAAGCCTTCAACAGTTCGTTTTGAAAATTTCAAAAATTCTGAAAAGTTAATTTTTTTGTTTCAAAAGTTTTGAACGTTTCGTTTTATAAAAGTTTCAAAAGTGTTGAAGAGTTAATTTTTAAAAGCTTCAAAAGTGTTGAAGAGTTAATTTTTAAAAATATGAAGTGTTGAAGATTTAATTTTTGTTTCAAAAGTTTTGAAGAGATAATTTTGAAAAGTTTCAAAAGTTTTGAACGGTTCATTTTTGAAAGTTTCAAAAGTGTTGAAAAGTTCATTTTTAAAAGTTTCAAAAATTTCAAAAGGTCATTTTCAAAATTTACTAAAGTCCATTTTCCAAAGTTTTCAAAATTTTAAAAATTTAATTTTCAAAAGTTTTCAGAAGTTCGTTTTTCAAAAATGGATTAAGCCCATTTGCAAAAGTTTTCAAGAGGTCATTTAAAAAGTTTCAGAAATTTCGAAATGTTAATTTTCAAAAGTTTAGGAAAGTTAAATTTTAGAAGTTCTAAAGTTTATTTTCCTAAGTTTTAAAAGTTCATTTTCAAAAGTTTCGAAAACTCATTTTGAAAATTTTCAAAAATGTCAAAAGTTCTTTTTCAAAAGTTTTGAAAAGTTCATTTTCAATATTTCGAAAGTTCATTTTCAAAAGTTTTCAATAGTTTTGGAAAGTAAGTTTTCAAAAATGTCAAAATTTCATTTTTAAAAGTTTAGAAAACTTCGTTTTCAAAAGTTTCCAAAAGTTCATTTTCAAAAGCTTCTAAAGTTCATGTTAAAAAGTTTTGAAAAGCTCATCTTAAAAATGTTAAAGTTATTTTCAAACATTTTCAAAGTTCATTTTCAAAAGTTTTGAAAAGTTAATTTTCGAAAGTAGTTGATAGTTAGCAAAAGTTACTCATAGTTAGCGAAATGAGCTTAAAGTCAGCCAGAGTAGCGCATAGCCAGCGAAAGTAGTTCATAGTTCTCTTAGCTAGCGAAAGCAGAAGTAACTACTATGAAAGTAGCACATAGCGAAAGTAGCGGGCTACTTCCTAGCCCTGTGAATGGCCTTCTGATTAAAAGACGCGTCATGATACTATTGTGTAGATATCGTAGCTTCTCAATTAAACAAAAATCGCCATTAATTTCCATAATGGCGAAGCTTTCCAAAATGAAAAGGAAAGAAGAAGAAGAAGAAGAAGAAGAAGAAGAAGAAAAGGAGGAGGAGGAGGACACAGAAAAAGAAAAGCAAAAACAAAAGACGAAACGCAGAAAACGGCCCAACTCTCCCGCAGAAGGCGCAAGAAATCGAAGGCATGTATGGAATGTCATCATGTTCCGCAGCCCCGCGGACGGAACGAGTGAATTGGCGCCCCCGGGCGGGCCCCGCCGTTGTTACTGCTCCTTTGCTGGTGTTCCACCGTCCGCTGCTGCTGCTGCTGCTGCTGCTGCTCCTGCTGCTGTTGCTGTTGCTGTTACGTCATGACCCGGATGACGAAGAGTGACGTAGGAAACAATAATGACAACTAGACGGCATTAGAAAGCGACTCGGTCTATGTGAGTCGAGTGAATGCCAATTGCGGTTTTCTATGGTAATTGCGCTGAATGAATGGGGTGGGAGGAGGGGAGAGGGAGGGGGAAGAATAGGAAGGGGGAAGGTTGGGAATGGCGAGGAGGGGAAAAAGGGGGAAGGGGGAGATAGGGGGTGGGAAGGACGTCATGAAAGAGGAAGGGGTTTTCTATAGCTGGGATCGAATCATGACAATTCGGTGAGTATGCAATTCTCTTTATTTTTGCTGATTATCAGGCAAGTACATATACAAAAATATAAAGATATTCCAATTTCAGGGCGATAAAGTTTCTGAAATAATCCCAGAAATAATCTCTGAATAATTTCCGAAATAATCTCTTAAATAATTTCTAAAATAATCAGTGAAATCATTTCTGAAATATTCGTCGTCTCTGAACTAATCTCTGAAATAATCTCTGCAATGACCTCTGAAATAATTTCTGCAATAATTGTCGTCTTTAGCCAATAAAATCTCTGAAATAATTCCTGAAATAATTTCTGAAATCATCGTCGTCTCTAGCCACTGTAAATCTCTGAAATAATTTCTAATATAATTTCTGAAATAATCGCCGTCTTTAGCCACTATAAATCTCTGATATAACTTCTGAAGTATTCTTTGAAATAATTTCTGAAATAATCTCTGAAATAATTTCTGAGATAATCGTATCTTCAGCCACTATAGATTAATAAGATAATAGATGACAGTTATCAGAAATTAACGAGTCTAACTTGAAATTGAGACAGTTAAGAATCTCAGGGGAAAGTGCCTACTGTCTGTCATTACAGAGAGAGAGAGAGAGAGAGAGAGAGAGAGAGAGAGAGAGAGAGAGAGAGAGAATTTTACATTTCTGTATTCTTGTCCAATTCACGATATTTATTTAATTGTACAGGTACAATCCCAAGAGTGTAAATATTTCTGATGAGAATCTATACGATTGCCTGAACAACAGCCAACATATTATTATTATTATTATTATTATTATTATTATTATTATTATTATTATTATTATTATTATTATTATTATTCAGAAAGTGAACCCTATTCATATGGAACAAGATTATTATTATTATTATTATTATTATTATTATTATTATTATTATTATTATTATTATTATTATTCAGAAGATGAAACCTATTCATATGGGACAAGATTATTATTATTATTATTATTATTATTATTATTATTATTATTATTATTATTATTATTATTATTATTATTATTCAGAAGACGAAACCTATTCATATGGGACAAGATTATTATTATTATTATTATTATTATTATTATTATTATTATTATTATTATTATTATTATTATTATTATTATTATTCAGAAGACGAAGAACCTTTTTCATAAGGAACAAGCCCACCACAGGGGCCACTGACTTGAAAATCAAGCTTCCAGTGAATATTATGGCGTTCATTTGAAAGAAGCAACAGGAGGTAATAAGAGGAAATACAGAGAGAAGAGATCAGATACAAGAAAAGAAAAATATATAATAACAAATCAACAAATAGATAGATAAAAATAAGTGAAATGGTTGAACTACAATGAGAACTGTTTTAGGGCAGTAATGCATCTTTGCATATTTTGCTTGAAAAAGATACTACGTTAAGAGAATTTTCATGGAAGCTTAAACAAAAAAAATAAGGAAACACTTTAATACGTTCTGGTTATAAAGAGAGAGAGAGAGAGAGAGAGAGAGAGAGAGAGAGAGAGAGAGAGAGAGAGAGAGAGAGAGAGACCACACTTATTACACTGCGGTCACAATTAGCACCACATTGCCATCGGCTTTTGACTTGACTGGTGGGCCAACCAAGGTCAAAGTGCGTTCTCTCTAAGTTGCCAAAAAGTAAATAAATATATAAACAGGGAAAAAGTAAATAATAATAATAATAATGATAAATGAATAAACAGATAAAAAAAAAAAGGTTACGAACTCAAAGGTCCTCTCGATCCAATGGGAGTATCTTCTCGTTGGCTGTCAAGCTGTCATAATTTTTATTTTTAGTTTTCTGTAAAAGAAAACTATTGCGCCGGCTTTCTCTGTCCGTCCGCACTTTACTCCGTCCGCACTTTTTCTCTCCGCCCTCATATCTTAGAAACTACCGAGGCTAGAGGGCTGCAAATTGGTCTGTTGATCATCCGACCTCCAGGCATCAAACATACCAAATTGCAGCCCTCTAGCCTCATTAGTTTTTATTTGATTTAATTTAAGGTTAAAGTTAGCCATAATCGTGCTTCTGGCAACGCTATAGGATAGGCCACCACCGGGCCTTGGTTATAGTTTCATTGGCCACGGCTCATACAGCATTATACCGAGACCACAGAAAGATAGATCTATTTCCGGTGGCCTTGATTATTATAGGCTATAGCGGCTGTACAGAAAACTCGATTGCACCGAAGAAACTTCGGCGGATATTTTACTTGTTTATCTTTGGAATGCGATTTTTAGGAACCATTTCCTATGTGGTTTCATATACGGATCCTTATGGAATGTATCCTCTTGATTATTGCGTATAATAGGATATAAGGATTATTTAAGTCCTAAGGATTCTTTTAAAATATAGCTTAATTGTATTTCTGCTATAAGATTCACTTTGCCTGCCCAGAGGCTTCCAACTGCTCTTTTAAACAATAATATTTTTTTCTTGCACTAATACTTTATTTATTGTTTATCAGAAACATTTAAAAAATGAGAATCACCACCAAAGATGAGTTTGGTTGTGTTAAACAATAATTGTTTAATACACTAATAACTCATTTATTGTTCAACAGAAACATTAAAAAAATGAGAATCACCACGAAACATGAATTTATAGGTGATTTTCACTGAGTACTAATTCATAAATGAAATTCACCACCGAGGACGAATTTAGTAGTGATTCTCACAGAACACTAATTCAAAATTGAGAGTCACCACCAAAGGTGAATGTAATAATGAATCTTATAGTGAACTAATAAAAAAATTGAGGATAAGCACCAAAGATGAATTTAGTAATGATTCTCATAGTGAACTAATTAAAAAATGAGAATCACCACCAAAGATGAAGTTTAGTAGTGACTCTTACAGGGTACTAATTAAAAACTGAGAATCACAACCCAAGACGAATTTAGCAGTGATTCTCGCAGAGCACTAATTCAAAATTGAGTCACCACCAAAGATGAGTCTAGCAATGATTCTCACAGAGTACGAACTTTTGTCAACGCGCGACAAAGAGTCATTAAAAAAATATCAAATATAAAAAAAAAGAAAAAAAAAACTCGTTCACCCTTTCTAACCTCCTCCTCCAACATCCCAAGGACTGTTATTTATTCTGATTTTTTTTAGAGAACTTTTTTTTTCAGTTCCTTTGGGAGAACTTTCACTTATAGAACTTTTTTCTCCCTCAATGCTGGGGATCTTTGTTCTTCGTTAGCCCTGTCCTAGATATTCGAATAAGTGTGTCACGTTTCACCTGAATATTTCTCTCTCTCTCTCTCTCTCATTCTTTTTCTTTCTTTGTCTCTCTCTCTCTCTCTCTCTTTTTCTTTCTTTGTCTCTCTCTCTCTCTCTCTTTCTTTCTCTCTCTTTTTCGTCTCTCCCCCTCTCTCTCTCTCATTCTTTCTTTCTTTGTCTCTCCCCTCTCTCATTCCTTCTCTTTCTCTGTCTCTCCCTCTCCCCCATTCTTTCTCTCTCTCTCTCTCTCTCTCTTTGTCTCTCCCTCTCTCTAATTCTTTCTCTCTCTTTCTTTGTCTCTCCTCTCTCTCTCTCTCTCTCTCTCTCTCTCTCTCTCTCTCTCTCTCTCTCTCATTCTTTCTTTCTCTTTCTTTCTTTGTTTCTCCCTCTCTCTCATTCTTTCTCTTTCTCTCTCTCTCTCTCTTTCATTCTTTTCTCTCTCTCTTTCTTTGTCTCTCTTTCTTTCTCTCTCTTTCTCTCTCTCTTTCTCTCCTGTCTCCTTCTCTCTCTATATTTTTCTCTGTTGTTTTCTTCCCCTTCCCTCTCTTTTTCTCTCCTCTCTCTCTCTCTCTCTCTCTCTCTCTTTCTATCTCTTTCTTTCTCTCTCTCTCTCTCTCTGGTATGAGAAGGATATTGGATGCTGCTCTGTTGAGGAGGGGAGCAGGGGAAGGAGAGACTAGGCCCTAGGGGAGAGTGTGAGAGTTAGGGATCTAGGGACTTTTTTTCCCCCCAAGATCTCATGACCCCTTTCAAAGATGAGGATCTCTCACGCCAATTGGCCGCTGATTAGAGAAGGAAAGGTTAAAAAGTTTTACTTCGGCCATGAGGAAAAAGTTCTCTCTCTCTCTCTCTCTCTCTCTCTCTCTCTCTCTCTCTCTCTCTCTCTCTCTCTCTCTCCCTGTGTGTGTGTTTGATTTACATGATATTCAATTTTCGTTGCTAAATGAAAACAGAAGATTTTTATGTCTTACTAAGTCTTTTGAAAGCATTAACTCTCTCTCTCTCTCTCTCTCTCTCTCTTTTAAGGAAGGAAATGAATAGCATAATCTTTTTCTCTCCATATTTGACATGTAGGAATGTAGGACTGTTTATTTTTGACGTTGCTCCATTCTCTAGTTCTCATGGTTCTTAAAAAACGTGACTACTATTTCTGCCAAAAGGTGGCTATTATCCCCAAAATTTCCTTTTTCTACCGAGGATACGATTTTATGAATGGCAGACGTTTCGTAATTTTCGTTTTTCCATTGTCAGAATATCGTAAGTTTTTTTTTTTTTTTATTTGCACAGCCTTTTGTATTTATTATTTCAGAATAGTAGTAACTGCAGTTGCATCTTTGCTTTCTATACAATGGCAGTTTAAATTTTGAGCATCAGCCTGATGATGACGGACAGCCAACCTACCATGAACTCTCACTAGCACTCTTAGTAATGGTACCGCTTATCAGTGTAAGTTACTTGCTTCCCAGAGAATCAGCATTCACAGTCCCTTTGAAGGAACTGGGAAATATATTCAGAAAGTGGTTCCCACAAGTTTAAAGGTGCATTTACAATACATTGAATTGTCATAAATATGTTGGAAACTTACTGCATACATGTCACAAACAGGTTGAAGACAAGTCAACGACTTGAAGTGTAGATCGAATCTTTGGCAAATGCTGGATAACTGAATGAAGCACTAGTTATGTGCACATATAAATCGTTGTCTTGTATTCAACTAGTATTCAACTAGTCCATGATGGGTTTATGATAAGTTAACTGGTTAGGACTACCTGTTAATCATTGACATGTCTTTAACTTGTCCATGACGTGTTTTTGACAAGTTACCGACGTGTGTTCAAAACAAGTTTTACTCCACAGTCGCTTTGCAAATTTTAAACAACAGTCTCGTAACGTACTTATTTCTTCTTTCGCAAATAAACTTTTTATTTTAGTAAAGTCACGTTCCAAAATATATACTCGTATGCAAGTTATGAACAACAGTAATAATATATATTTTTCATTTTTATCGTTTCGGGCGCAGAAGCATTTCATCGTCAGTGAGTTACCCACAATCCTCTCGACTCGGCAGTTAGAACGAAACGGGTGATCTGAAACTGAGGGGAAAGAGAATCAATCTGGTTTTACGTTCAGTCAGCGAAAGATTTTCCTTTTAAACCTTCTTAAATTGTTAGGTTCTTGAGAAGAATAATTCAGTATGACAGATATTTTCATGACGATCTCATCGTAAAAAGAAAATAATACGAAGATGTGTGTACTTCGCAATGAAACGTTGTGTTACGCTGTCGTTATCGTCGACAAACCAGGCACTTCCGGAGGGGTAGACCGAGGAACAAGGCCGAATTTGTAATTTCTTATCTTTCGGAGACCCCTTGGTTCCTGAGCAGTGACATTCTTCTAGGTTGACAGTGATGTTTGTATATATATTTTTTTTAGTGATGCTTTCCTTTTGTGGATTTATAGCCAAGTTTGGTTTAGCTGAATGTAACTATTGCCTTGAAGTCTCTCTCTCTCTCTCTCTCTCTCTTACACACACACACACACAAACACACACTCGTTCACGCAAAGGCAATTGAATACTTTCATTAGCAAATTTTTTGTAGTATATATATATATATATATATATATATATATATATATATATATATATATATATATATATATATATATACTGTATATATATACATATATATATATATATATATATATATATATATATATATATATATATATATATATATATATATATATATATAATTTCAGAATTGGAAAGATATAAAGTGAGAAAAAACAGCAAAATGGGAAAGGTGAAGCGCTAGAGAGAGAGAGAGAGAGAGAGAGAGAGAGAGAGAGAGAGAGAGAGAGAGAGAGAGAGAACAAGTCACCCAGATGAATGCTACAGAGGGCGGAGACTTCCCTCACAGAATAATAATTTCTTTCTACGAGGCACTTGAGAAAAAGAAGTAGAATAAGGAGAGAAAATAGGGGAGACGTTCGGAGATGGAAATGATGGTGATAGAGCGTAATAACCACGAAAGAAGAATAACAAAGAGAGATGGCGATAACTGGAAAAATATCAATAATTAAAACATTCACAGCGTCTTCGATGGTTGAAAATACGTATCGCTCTCAGACCTTCATTGATGATTAATTTGAAGAGGAATGGCTGAGGCTACTGTGATGTGATGTCTTAGTAGAAGAAGATGAAGAAGAAGAAGAAGAAGAAGAAGAAGAAGAAGAAGAAGAAGAGAGGAGGAGGAGGAGGAGGAGGAGGAGGAGAGGAGGAGGAGGAGGAGGAGGAGGAGGAGGAGGAGGAAAGACAACAGCGACAGCATCAACAATAACTACTGCAAAATCAAAAACAGGTTCGTCACATGATCAAGAAGACAAGAGAGCTCTCTGACCAGACTTAGACTAGAAGAAGAGAAGAAGAAGAAGAAGAAGAAGAAGAAGAAGAAGAAGAAGAAGAAAGACAACAGCAACAACAACAATAACAGCAAACACTGCAAAAACAAAAGCAAATTAGTCACATGCTCAAGAATACAAGAGATTTCTCAGACCAGACCTAGACGAAAGAATTTAGAAGAAGAAGAAGAAGGATATGATGATGATGAAAGACAACAGCAACAATAGGAACAACATCAACAACTTTCACAATAACTCCTGCAAAAACAAAAGAACACAAGAGACTTCTCAGACCAGACCTAAACTAGAAAATTCAGCCGAAGCTAATAAGTCATGCAAAAAAAAAAAAAAAAAACGTTTACCAAGAACTGCCTTGAATATTCGACCTCGTTTTCATTTGTTATGAAAACAATGTGACTATCAGATATCACGGATTTGCTCGAGAGCCTTAATCAGAGCTTTTACACCAGAGCGAGCTTGCAATAAATAGGTCGAGCCAGAACGACCTGGGCCCACAATGGAACTCATTTTTACCATTCTGTCCAGAGATTGCAGAGCCTGGAAGCTTACTGATAAGTGTGTTGGTGGTAAGATGGCTGTTCCTACCTTGGCTCAGTTTCTGGAGGTTGTTTGCAGTGGGGAATTGGTTGCAAGATTAGAGGTTGGTTGGTTGGTTGGTCAGTTGCAGCAGGAAATTGGTCAGTTGGTTGCAAGATTAGAGGTTGGTTGATGGGTCAGTTACGATAGGAAATTGGTCAGTTGGTTGCAGTAAGAAATTAGCTAATTGGTTGCAATTGGAAGTTGGTGAGTTGGTTGGAAAACTAGAGGTTGGTTGGTTGGTCAGATGCAACAGGAAATTGGTCATTCGGCTGCAAGGTTACAGGTTGGTTGGTTGGTTGGTTGGTCAGTTGCAGTAGGAAATTGGTCAATTGGTTGCAAGATTAGAGGTTGGTTGGTTGGTCAGTTGCAATTGGAAATTTGTCAGTTGGTTGCAAGATTAGAGGTGGGTAGGTTGGTCAGTTGCAGTGGGAAATTGGTCAGTTGGTTGCAAGATTAGAGGTTGGTTGGTTGGTTAGTTGCAAAGGGAAATGGGGCACTTGGATGCAATTCTAGAGGTTGGTAGTTTGGTTGGTTACAAAGGGAAATTCGTTAGTTGGTTGCAAGGCTAGAGGTTGGTTAGTTGGTCAGTTGCAACAGGAAACTGGTCAGTTGATTGCAAGATTAGTGATTGGTTGTTTGCAATAGGAAATTAGTCAGTTGGTTGCAAGTTAGGTGGATGGTTATTTGCAATAGAAAACTGGTCAGTTGGTTTCAAGATTAGAGGTTGGTAGGTTGGTTGGTTGCAATAAGAAATTGGTTGGTTGGTTGCAAGACTAGAAGTTGGATGGTTAGTTACAATAGGAAATGGGTTGGTTTTTTGGCTGGTTGGTTGACTGCAAGAGTAAAGGTTCGTTGGTTGGTTGCAATAGGAAAATGGTTAGTCACCTGCAATAGTAAATGGTCAATTGGTTGGAGAATCAGAGGCTGTCTGTTTCTTTGCAATATAAAATAGTCAGTTGGTTGCTAGAACAGAAGTTGGTTGGCTGGTCTGTTGCAGAAGGAAATTGGCTGGTTGATTGCAAGGATGGAAGTTGGTTGGTAAACTGGTTATAATAGGGAATTGGTTGGTTGGTTAGTTTCAGGACTACAGGTTGGTTGGTAGGTTGTATTAAAAAAGAAACTGGTTGGCCGGTTGCCAGATTAAAGGCTGGTTGGTTGGTCGTAATAGGAAACTGGTTAGTTGGTTGCAAGACCAGATGTTGGTTGGTAGGATGTTGCAATAGGAAAGTGGAAGGTTGATGGTAAGACTAAATGTTGGTTGGGAAGTTGTTGCAGTGGGAAAATGGTAGATTGGTTGTTAGACCAGAGGTTGGTTGGTAAGGTTAGTTGAAGTAGGAAAACTGGTCAGTTGTTTGCAAGACTAGACGTTGGTTTACAGATTGGTTGCAATCGGAAATTGGTTAGTAAATTGCAAGAGTAGAGGCTGGTTGGTTGGTTGCAATAGGAAATTTGTTAGTTGGTTGCAAGGCTAGAGGTTGGTTGTTGGTTTAATAAGAAACTGGTTGGTTGGTTGGTTGCAATAAAAACTAGTTAGCAATTGCAATAGTGAATGAGTGGCTGGTTTCAGGATTTGAGGTTGGTTGGTTAGTTGCAATAGGAAATTGGTCAGTTGGTTGCCGGACTATAAACTGGTTGGCAGGTTGGTTGCAATAGGAAAATGGTCTGTTGTTTGCAGGACTAAAGTTTGGTTTGCAGGTTGGTTGCAATAGGAAGGGTTTTGATTGTTTGGTTGGTTAATTTCAATAAGAAATTGGTTGATTGGTTGCAGGACCAGAGTTTGGTTAGCAGGCTGGTGGCTATAGGAAATTGGTCAGTTATTTGCAGGACTAGAGGTATTTTTGCAGGTTGATAGCAATAGGAAATTTGTTGTTTGGTTGCAGAACTTCAGGTTGGTTGCAATAGGAAGGTTTTCTATTATTTCGTTAGTTGGTTGCAATAAAAAATTAGTTCTTTGGTTGCAAGACTGCAGGTTTGTTGCAATATGAAGGGTTTCTATGGTTTGTTGGTTGCAATAAGTAATAAGTTGTTTGGTTGACGAACCAGAGTTTGGTTGGAATGTCATTTGTAGTAGGAAAATGGCAGATCAGTTGCAAGCCTGGAGGTTGCTTTGCAAGTTTGTTGCAATAGAAAAATTATCTGTTATTTGGTTGATCTGTCGCAGTAAAAAATTGGTTGTTTAGTTGCAGGGTTATTAAAGACTGGTTAGAAGGTTGGTTGCAACAGGAAAATAATAAGTTGTTGAGTTGGTTGGTTGCAATAAAAAATAGTTGTTTGGTTGCAGGATTATTCAAGATTGGTTGGCAGGTAGGTTGCAACAGGAAAATACTCGGATATTTTGTTGAT
>NC_089748.1:32477345-32484845 GCF_040412425.1 Macrobrachium rosenbergii
GGAGGAGGCGGTATAGTGTAGTGGTAGTACTAAAGCAACATCGGAGAAGAATAAGATGACGATAACGAAGCCGATGATAATGACGAAGAAGAACAACAACAGCAATAAGAAGAGGAAGAAGAAGAAGAAGAATAAGAAGAAGAAGAAGAAGAAGGAAGAAAATAAAAGTGGCCTGTGGCAGCGTTAGAGGCACCTAACGGCGATATTAGGTAACCGAGTAGGCCCATCTAACGGTTTGTCCTGGGGAGTAGGGAGGAAGCGGGAATGGTATTCGCAGCGTCAGCAGTATCATCGTACTACTAGTACTGGTATATAGTACTAGTAGTACTAGTGGTGGCAGTCTGCAGCGGTATATAATATTACTAGTACTAGAAGTGCTATATACTGCTGCAGACTGCCACCACTAGTTCTGCTAGTCCTAGTAGTACTATATACTCCGAAGACAGCCACCACTAGTACTAATAGTACTATATACTGTTGCAGATTACCACTACTAGTTCTACTATTCCCAGTAGTACTATATATTCCGAAGACTGCCACTACTAGTATCACTATTACTATACATTGTTGCAGATTGCCACCACTAGTTTTACTAGTGCTAGTATATAGTACTAGTTGTGGAAGTCTGCGGAAGTAAATAATACTACTAGTACTGATAGTATTAACTGTAGTATTACTATTAGCAGTACTAGTGGTGGTGGTCCGCGATAGCATATAGTACTACCAGTACTAGTAGTAGCAGTCTTGAGTAGTATAGGTAAACGATCTTCCAATACGAAGAAGGAGCCCAAGAAGATACAACCAAAAACGGCAGAGCAGGAGAGAGAGAGAGAGAGAGAGAGAGAGAGAGAGAGAGAGGGAAAACCAGCGTTGCAATCTTTGCAATTCACGGAAGGAAAAGAAACGCACACACTCACACACACACACATCCTCTCTCTCTCTCTCTCTCTCTCTCACTGGCTTTCCGACGAACTGCGTAGTTTGAGAAGCGTGGAAGAATCGATGCAATTTTAATGGGAGTTCAGAAATAAGGAGAATGAAGAGAATGAACGAATGAGCTGTATGGTGAAGATGAATGAACGAGAGTTTATATATATATATATATATATACTGTATACATATATATATATATATATATATATATATATATACTGTATATATATATATATATATATATATATATATATATATATATATATATATATATATATATATATATATATATATATAATGATGATATGATAAATGGTAAGAATAATAGCCTTAATCTATAATAATAATAATAATAATAATAATAATAATAATAATAATAATAATAATAATAATAATAATAATAATAATAATAAATCAATTTGTCTTTTTCTGTTATTGTCTTCACCTCTGAAGAAACTGTCTGATCTCTCTCTCTCTCTCTCTCTCTCTCTCTCTTAGGTATGAGGTCTGAATTTACCCTTAGAGTTTGAGTAATAAGATCTCACCTTTTTTTATATAATAAAGGAAATATAACTTTCTACAAAGACTTGCAAAGTTTAATATTCATATTCATAAGGTAATATTCAGTTAATAAATAATGAAAAAGGACGAACTTAAATTAGATTACAATCATCTATCATTTCTATAATTCTATTTAGGTGTTATCTACGTTTTTTTTTTTTTTATTTCGAAAAAAGTATTTTGTATTTTGGTCCCCGTACAGACCTGTCTGTATTGGCTATCCTGTAAAATAAGAGAGCTGTTAATCAGCTCAGTGGTCTGGTAAAACTAAGGTAAGCTTAACTTTTTTTTTTGTTAAATAAAATTGTGTAAGAAGCCGGCCTTTTGCAAAGGTTTCTGAAAACAGTTGCAAAAGATCTTACCACAATTATGGCCTTACAGTAATAATAATAATAATAATAATAATAATAATAATAATAATAATAATAATAACAGAGACTGTAACAATTCTTAAAGATTTCAAATACCAGCCTTGAAGTATGCCACTAAAGTGTGGCATACTTCAAGGTTGGTATACGAACCCTTTCAGAATTATTACAGCCCCTGTTATTATTATTATTATTATTATTATTATTATTATTATTATTATTATTATTATTATTATTATTATTATTATTATTATTAACGTTAACCTTGTATTACTTTTATATTATAAAGATAGAAACACTGTCTTTGCCTATAATCAAAGCTTTGCCAAAAATCTTACCACAGTTATGGCCTTAGAAAGAGTGGCATACTTCAAGGTTGGTAATTCAGGGTTGGAGTAATTGTAATTGTAATTTAATTTAAATGTAATTAATTACATTAAAGTATGTAATTGTAATTGGATGTAGAACTTAGTGAGGCAATTATAATTATAATTAATTACTTTATAAAGTAATTGTAATTGCAAAAAAGTAATTCATACTAAAATTCTGATAATCCTTGTTTTTTCTGCTATGGAGGCAAATATGTAAATACTGTAATCTGTATAAGATGAAGTATGGCAGCCCTTACTGGGTGGACAACCTACGTATTATACGAGAATCAGACGCGTCCACTTTTCCCTTGTTTGGTGGACTGGGACATATTTCATTGCTTCCAAGTAGTTGCACCGCTGTTTATTTAAATGAGCAAATACCCTTAGTTTTTACAAGCCTGTCAGAAGTTAGATTTGTTTTCACCCATGTTTTCAAAAGTACAAGAATTAAATCTTAAATCAATCTTTTTCCTATTTACATAGCTAGATGCACCGCTGTTTATTTAAATGAGCAAATACCTTTAATCATGGGAAATTTTTAATTTAGTTATTGTGCAAGCTAGTGTTGTAATTTTTCAATAAATGACAACAGCACGATGTAGCGTTTTTCTTTCCAACCAAAGCTTACTGTTGGAAGCTGAGTAATTATAATTGTAATTATAATTGACTGTCTTGTGGTAATTGTAATTGTAATTGTAACTGAACTTCACATGAGTAATTGTAATTATAATTGCAATTTAAAGTTTTAATGTAATTGTAATTGTAATTGTAATTAATATTTTGAATTGTAATTACTCCAACCCTGACCTAGTATATTATGAACTCCTTATGGATGATTACAGCCTCTGTGACTATTATTATTATTATTATTATTATTATTATTATTATTATTATTATTATTATTATTATCATTATTATTATTATTATTATTATTATTATTATTATTATTCTCGGGGTTCGTAGATATTAAGGGCCCTCCCATCAAACATCTTTTTTTACAATTTCCTAATTGCTTTCCAGGTCTTCTTCTCCTTCTCCCCCTTAACACTTCTGAATTATACATTCTTTGCACCAAAGTATTAACATTCATTCTTTCCACATGGCAAAACCATTTCTAAACTCTACATAAGCATTGAACATCCACACTTCACTTCCATAGAGGAAAGTTGGATCAACACACCTTTCATACATTCCTGCCTTGGCTTCCAGAGACACTGTAAGTGTTTTCTCCACCCTGCACCTTCCTCGCTTCACCTGTTCCTTGACTTACTTCTCTCATCCCACAATCATGTTTTGTCTAACTAAAAATCTACATGAATTATCAGCTCCCATTTTTCTACCATCCACATTAACATTCATTACTCCATCTTAACCTTGTTCTCGCTGACAAACACCTTTAAATTCTTTTGCTATTTTCTGCAGCTTCTCTTCCCTGTGCCCAACTAGGACTGTATTCTGTGCAAACATCAGTTATTTCAATCACGATTTATCTGCAAATGTTAACCATTTCACACTGTATTTGTCATTTATTTTCTTAGCCAACAACCTTGTACCCACATCTAGTTTTTTTTCACTTATATATTTCCCCATCCACAAAGATATTAAACAGCCTTGGATACATAACAAATCCATGTCTTAGTCCCAATTTTACGATAAACAAGCACGTTCCAAGTTCCTGCATACTACATACAGCCTTTCAACTGTACTTTCAGACTTCTCACATAACTCTTTCACAGGTAATGCTTGTTCCACACTCCTGTACCTTGTCTAAATGCTTCTTTCCTATCAGTTCTTCTGCCATCTGTCTTGCTTTTTCATCAAAATTCTCTCATACAGCTTTTACGGTACACTAAATAAGGTTATTCCCTAAAGTTATAACAGTCATCTCTTTGCTTATACCACTGTGTGGTGAAAAATTTGCTCCTCTCTCTCTGTCCTGCAGAACCTTTCCTTCATCTAGTCATACCTTACAGACCTTGGTCAGCAACTCGGTTACACTATCACCACTATACCAGAGTAGCTAGCTCGCAATCTCATCAACCTTTCCATTCTTCAGTTACTTAATTGCTCTCTCTACAGACTCAGCATTCAATTACAATTACCTTTCCACTCTAGCATCATTCTGCTCTTATCTCCTCTTCTATGTCCTTCAGTCTTCAAAATGCCGACTCCATTGACCAAAACCTGCATTTACCTTAGACAGTGTCTCTTCATTTGAATCTTCTACTCTGAATCATCACCCAATCTCTCTGCAATTTCTTCCTGTAGACGCAGTGGTTCTCAAACTGGGGGTAATTACCCCCGTGGGGTTAATGAAGCCGTTTCTGGGGGGTAACGAGGCATTTTAATTCCAATTTTTGATAAAAGGAACAATGATTTAATCTTAATTTTTTGTCAAAGGAATAATGTCTAAAATCTGAATTCTTTATTTCTTAAGACTTGAGTAAAAGTAAAATTAATTTCTTACATACAAAATGCATTAGAAATCAAGCATTCCGATATTTTTCCTTTCCTTTCTATTATAACTTCACGTCACTGAATAAGAATGGGGTAGGGGTAATGATGATCTACCACAGCACTGCCAGGGTAAGTAACGATACCCAAAAATTTGAGAACCACTGCTCTACAGCAGCTTACTATAACTTCAGTTCTTACACGCCCCCCTCTCCCTCTAATTTTATCAAGACCTTTTCTTGCAAAGTTTCTTCTTCACTGCTCTATCCATCCTTCTTTATAACTGTACAAGGTCTTCTCTTCCGTCATGGAATTGCTCATTTAACAATCTGATATTTTTTCTGGGACAGGCTTTTTATTTTTTTGTATACTATCAGCTGTGGTGTTATGCTTCTTCTCACCCTCCTGTATCAAAAAAAAAAAAAAACACTTCCTGTTGTCCCTGTGACTCCACTCTCGAGTTTACTTACCTCTTCTACTTCTTCCACCTCTGTGTCTTTAACCCTAGCATTAAATTAACTCATTTTCTCATTATTTATCTTCACAACATTCTTATCCAGCTCTTCTTAATCACTTTCACAGCCATATTTTCATCTTTGCCTCTCAGAATTAAAATTGTATATCTGTTTTAAATGTTGCTTCAACTGAATAATGATCAACATACTTTCACGCACTTCTCTTCTCACCATCGCATCTATCAGATTGATCTTATATCAACTTTGTATTTTCATGTAAACTAGGGAACTCCTTTATACACAATATTCTCTTTCTCACTTAACTTTATGATATTCTTTGCTAACCATGTGCTTCCAACAACTAAGCCCATTTCCAAACACATTTCTCCAACTCCCACCATTCTCATTTACTCTTTTGCCTTTAAATCACCTGGCACAGCCACCCTTGCATATTCTCCAAACCCAGTAGAAAAGAATGAGTGAAAAAGAAGATTCTTTTTCACTCATTCTTTCTTATTCCTATTGCAACTTTTTCTCATGCCACACTCAGTCTGAAACATAGTCCTTGAACTAACATGAGTACTTTTTTACTAGGCCTCTATAAAGTTCATAATTTTCAGGTGGAAATTGAAATCACACACTTAAGAGCTCAGGCACTGACTTAGTAGGTTAGAACTAAGTTCACTGTCTTAGACAGTGAGTGAGTTAGGATCCAATCTGGGGATGCGGTGGTCCTTCAGTTATTTCCAATTTCAGATTATAGGCCTTGGGTGTGAAACCAAAGTAAGATGATGAAATAAAGAATTTGAGAGGTCACTGTAATTATTACAACTAATAGACTCATTTATATAACACATTGGTTTGGCTACTTTTTATACGATCAGCAAAGCTGAGTGACACTGTATCTGGTCAACCCATACAGAGTTGACTGCCTAGAATGTGTTTAAAGTCATTAGCACATGAGTCAACTGAACATCCAATGGGAATTGGCATACAGCTAGCAACCTCACCTGCTCCCAATTTCAGGAGCCACTCACTTCAAGAGCAGTAGATGCATTCTAGGCCTCTTCCAGAAAGAAGGGTATAGTAGAAACAAACAGCTTACACAACTTATGTGATTAGATACGGAAAATAAATTGTCTTTCTCACATTGCCGATAATGCCCTCTGAAAGTCACCAAGTGCAAGCAGAGGCAGAAGTGGTCAAGCTAGGATTAAATATCCGTAGGGACCCCAAGGAAATCCATGAATACATGGCCAACATACATGTTGAGAATTCTCCTTCCTATTACATCATACACAAGTTTGTTGCTGAATTCAAGTGGAGTGTTGTCTGCACAGAAAACTATCAGCAGTCTAGACGTCCAGAAGTTTCAGTACTGACAAACAAGCGAATGCTATTCCTAATATGAGTTTTGATGACAGACCTTTGGCTTTACATCAAATAGCCATGACCACGAGCATTACTGCTGGCTCAGTGAAAACTATTTTGATTGCTGACATCTTAGGGATGGTCGACCTGTCTTGAAGATAGAGACCCAACTTCCAGATCACAAGAGACAGTTCCAAGACACTTTTGACACAAAATTCACCCTGGGCCAGTCCTTTTATCTGGAGACTGGTATTCCAGGATAAGACATGGGTCCGCCTGTTCGAACCTCAATTAAAAATAAGGTAAACAATGGAAGTTCCATAGTTATAGCTACCTGCCACCTAAAAATATTTAAGCAAGTGGGCTATCAAGAAAATCCGCTTGGATTGGGTCAGAACATGGATGGGAAGTGATGTGCATCAGAGTTTATTCAGATGAAATGAAGGATAGTTGCGTGAGTTTCTGCTGGGGTTCCAGGAGGCCGAATGTGGTTCTTGAAATATTTCCTCATGTGGTGAATCAAAAGTCCTTCAAATATATGTTTATATTTTATGAAACTTTTTATAGTGGCATTTTAACTTCTTGATTTCTTCACACTTTTTGGTTACCCTTTACGCTGCAAAGGCTAAGATCCATATGAAGAAGTAAATGAAACAAATGAATAAATACTGACGAGTGTACATGTGCGTGTGTTACCGCAGGTGTATGCCAGTGTGTCTGAGGTTCTGTATGTGTGTGGGTGTGTGTGAGCATACATGTGTGTATTTCACGCCTTTGTGTGAAATAATATTATTTACTTCGTGACTTCGAGGTTTCTCTTTGATAATAGTGTTACTTAGTTTATTGTAGTACATCGCACTTACACACATACGTCATATGCCTGCACTGCTGAAAGAGAGAGAGAGAGAGAGAGAGAGAGAGAGAGAGAGAGAGAGAAAGAGAGAGAGAGAAGAGAGCAAAGAAAGAAAATATAACAATAAAAGAAGA
>NC_089748.1:32487345-32492345 GCF_040412425.1 Macrobrachium rosenbergii
TGCTTGCATGCCACGCTGACTTCTGCTTGGGTTCGTGCAAGCTCTGGCTGTCTGTCTGTCAGCCTCGGGAGAGCATAATAGCTATCTGTCTATCTTTATAGAGTGACAGACAGACAGACAGACCGGAACGTACCGTCTGGTAATGCGACTTAGCAACTACGAGCTGACGATTTTTTCGTGTACACGTCGAGTCAAGTAAGTTGAACATTTTTATTTTTTTTTCTTTTTTCTTTGCTTTTTGCTTTTCAGCTTGCATGCATTGTGCATGCACAGGGGACTCTCGTTCCTTTGTGCATGAATATTTGACCTTTTGGGAGTCTGAAGACTGTTTGAAATGACTGTTTCTTCCGAAAGAATTCGTGTAAATATTCCAGTTTCAAACTGGTTGATTACGCTTCCTGGGGCTTGACAAAGGTGCAGAATGTTGTTCTCTCTCTCTCTCTCTCTCTCTCTCTCTCTCTTCTCCATTTGTAAATATATTTCATGAGGTCGAGTGTTTCCTCTTCTCTCTCTCTTTATCTCTCTCTCTCTCTCTCTCATACCTATCTGTCTATATTTCTGAGGTCGAGTGTTCTCTCTCTCTCTCTCTCTCTCTCTCTCTCTCATACCTTATCTGTAAATATATTTCATGAGGTCGAGTGTTTCCTCTCTCTCTCTCTCTCTCTCTCTCATCTCTATCCACTTGTAAATATATTTCATGAGGTATATCTATCTATATATATATATATATATATATATATATATATATATATATATATATATACATATATATGTGTGTATAATATATATATATACATACATATATATATATATATATATTATTTCTATCCACTTATCCATCAATTGATCAATTTTTCTTCCTTATTCCTTCTTTCTTTTCTCAATATTCTAAACAAATTCTTCTTACATTTTTTTTTGCTTTTGTATTAAATATATTCTTAGTTTTTTGCACGTACTCTATCTCTCTGTCTCTCTCTGTTTTCGCTCCTTTTTCGGCTGTGCTTTCTCTGTTTGGCATGCTTTCTAAGCTTTCTAATACTAGCTCTCTAAGAATGACTCTCTCTCTCTCTCTCTCTCTCTCTCTCTCTCTCTCTCTCTCTCTCTCTCTCTCTCTTTCTCTCCAGTTTTTTAAATTATAATTCTTTATATGCAGATGGCTTATCTTCTATCTTTCACCTTTCTCTACTCTCTCTCTCTTTCTCTCTCTCTCTCTCTCTCTCTCTCTCTCTCTCTCTCTCTCTCTCTCTCTCTCTCTCTCTTCATTTTTTTATTTTAATTCTTTATATGCAGGTGGTTTTCCCTGTACCGTCCACCTTCCCTTACACAAACACACTCTCTCTCTCTCTCTCTCTCTCTCTCTCTCTCTCTCTCTCTCTCTCTCTCTCTATATATATATATATATATATATATATATATATATATGTATATACATATATTATAATACATGTATATGCATATATATAATACATGTATATATATACACACATACATATACACACATATGTTTATACATGCCAACGCGCATGCGCAGACCCGGAGCGGTCCGGGCGAGCCTAATGATGCATTGGTTGACAGTGACGGAACTCTTCCTTTGATGTTGTGGGACCATTAGTTGCAGGCGGACGACTCACATAGGGTCATTATTACATCTTACGGACCTCTCTCTCTCTCTCTCTCTCTCTCTCTCTCTCTATATATATATATATATATATATATATATATATATATATATATATATATATATATATATATATATATATATAACATCAGTTTTATCTTTATTACCTCTCTCTAACTTTATCCAGTTGTGAGTATACTTCACGAGGTAGAGAGTTCTCTCTCTCTCTCTCTCTCTCTCTCTCTCTCTCTTAACTTATAGCATAAGTTTTTCATGTTATCTCTCTCTCACTTTATCCAGTTGTGAGTACTTTTTTGAGGTAGAGGTTTGTCCTGCTATCTCTCTCACTTTATCCAATTGTGAGTATACTTAACATATACCATGAGTTCTGTCAGTTAGAACTTATCCAGTTGTCTCTCTCTCTCTCTCTCTCTCTCTCTCTCTCTCTCTCTCTCTCTCTCTCTTACCTTAACCAGTTATAAGTATACTTCATGTGTTCGAGAGTTTCCTATTGCTGTTTCTCTCTCTCTCTCTCTCTCTCTCTCTCTCTCTCTCTCTCTCTCTCTCTCTTTCTCTCCATCTTTTCTGTGCAGCAAAGCAATAAACATTATTTTCGTGAGTTTCTTGTAAAAAATAAAAATAGTAATCCCAATAAAAGATAATACTTCTCTTCATTCTACACAAAGGAAGTTACTTGGCTACTTTTGTTTGACATGACTGCATTGCATTTCTCTGAACTCTTATTTTTGCTTAAAATCTCGGATCTTTCCTAGATAGTGACCCCCAAGGGTTTTAACCCTGCGTGTATCCACCTTTGCGGCGTGTTCAGTACAAGCCCGTTGGGGATTACTGTAAAAACATAAACAAAAGACCGTAAATATCATAAAGATAATGGCCCCCAAGAAATATTAGTCCTAGATAACGACCCCCGAACTTTGTTGGGGGTCACTATCTAGGAAAGATCCAAAATCTCTTACAAAGAAGCCATACTTCTTTGTCAACTTCAAAACAATCATTTCTCTTTCTAGCAGCCAAGAGAGAGAGAGAGAGAGAGAGAGAGAGAGAGAGAGAGAGAGAGAGAGAGAGACAGAGAGAATGAAGCAGGAAAACTCTTCAGGAGAAGAATTTTTCACCTGAGGAAAGGTAAGTTTAGATTACCGTGTCCAGTAGGTATATATAAACCTTAATGTTTTGCTGGAATTAGCTGCTGAAGTCATTTTATATTTTCAAAGTAACTGGACAAAAAAAAAAAAAAGGGGGGGAAGATTAAGGAAAATAAGTAAAAAAATAGTAAAAATATATACAGTATATAAAAAAAGTTCCGTATGTATATCTGACAACTTAACGGCGCCAGAAAAAATTGAACTTACTGGACTGTTGAAATTTTGAATAACCATTACCTTGAGTGAAAAGCTTAGCATTTTAACCATTTTTAAAATGACTAGTAACTTAAGATATATATTAGCCCTTACATTAAAAGCAGATGATCAGATTCCATTTTTGCTCAAGTAATATAAAAATTGTTTTTAAAGATGTTCAGTCTAATGGTTTATGAACTGATACCAATGTCATTCATAAACGTAGAATATTGTTCATTTAAACCCTTATAAATCCGGCATTAGTAAAAAATGGTAAAAATCTCACTCTAAGGAACAAATAATTAAGGTTAGCTGACTTTGAAATTTTATTTTAGTTTACGAAATTTAGGAGATTCTTGCTGGTTTGGAATCCATCATGTTAAATCCAGCCACGAACGTAAAATATGCACAATAACTCCTGAAGTCTGCTTCTGCCAGAGATTTATCTCTTTTAGATAGATAGGTTCTTGGTGGTAGGTTTCTGTTTCCTAATAGTAGCAGTTATGGCTTGGATCATCGACGGATGATCTCTTGTTTGTTACTTTTTCATAAGTTGTATTTTGACAGAAATCTTTCGCATTCACAATTGATCTCTGATCCCCTTTATCTGATAGAGCAACCAGATTCTCTGAACAGCAGCACCAATATGCAGAAAATGTGCCTCCCTGTCGAACTTCTCAGTTCCAGAGGTCCTTTATTCCTCACAGAGGACGTCGTGCAATTGGAACTTCAGAAGTTCAAGCGAAAATGCAATGCATTACTACCCTAATACTATTCTTCTTGCCTTTGAATACTTTTTTATCTACTTATCTATTAATTATTTTTTTCTTTCTTAATAAGTGGTATCTCTTCTTCCTAGTGAAAACCATATTCCTTGGAAGCTTGAGTTTCAAGTCAATGGCCGCTTTGGTGGGCTTGCTTGTTCCATATGAATAGGTTTCTTCTACTGAATAATATAACAATAATATTACTCAAGACCTCTTCTGTCTTGGAATTAGGTTATAGAACGTACGCAAATTTACGAGTAGTATGAGGTCGTAGGACATACGCGTATTTACAAAATTATGAGGTTATAGAAAGTGCAGATATATGAAAAATGATGAGGTTATAGAAAGTACAAATATTACAAAAGTACGAGGTCGCAGGACATACACGTGTTTACAAAATTATGAGGTAATAGAAAGTGCAGATATATAAAAAATTATGTGGTTATAGAAAGTACAAATATTACAAAAGTACGAGGTCGACAGGACATACGCGTGTTTACAAAATTATGAGGTTATAGAAAGTGCAGATATATAAAAAATTATGTGGTTATAGAAAGTACAAATATTACAAAAGTACGAGGTCGTAGGACATACTCGTGTCTGCAAAATTATGAGGTTATAGAAAGTGCAGATATACGAAAAGTGACGAGATTACAGAAAGTACAAATATTTACAAAATGACGAGGTTGTAGAACGTACGCAGGTTTACAAAATAGCGAGGGAACAAAGGCCAAAAGACAATCGTCCGTTTTGACCTCATCTCTTTGGGATGAAAGCCTGAATGCTCCTGTATAGTAGACTTGGTAGAAAGAATACTAAATAAAAAAAAAAAAAGATAAGGCAGAAAAAAAAAATAGCACTGTTCATCTGAAACAAGAAAACAAACTGTTGCCTAAAACCAGGCGGTCCTACCGAGGGGTCCTACCGAGTGCTCCTGCCAAGGTGCCCTACCGAGGGTCCTGTCGAGGGGTCCTACTGAGGGGTCCTGCCGAGGGGTCCTACTGAGGGGCCCTACCGAGGGGTCTTATCGAGGGGTCCTACTGAGGGATTCTGCCGTGGGGTTCTGCCAATGGGTCCTACCGAGGGGCCTGCCGAGGAGTCCTGCCGAGGAGACCAGCCGAGAGGTCTTACCGAGGGATCCTACCGAGGTGTCCTGCCGAGGGGTCCTACCAAGGGATCATGCTGAGGGGCCCTACCAAGGGGTTCTACCGAGGGATCCTTCTGAGGGGTCCTACCGAGGGATCCTACTGAGGAGTC
>NC_089748.1:32497345-32499845 GCF_040412425.1 Macrobrachium rosenbergii
AAAAAAAAAAAAGAATTCGCCCAAGCGCCGACTGCGGGAAACGACTTTTAGAAGAAACACAATAAATTCAGTCGCCAAACGAGTTTTATTTTTTTTTTTACTTCGCCAGAAGCAAAATGAAAAAAAAATTAAAAAGTAAAGTTTTAACTCAGCAACGCTTAGAGAAGAGAGAGAGAGAGAGAGAGAGAGAGAGAGAGAGAGAACTACAACAAATGGAGAAAATGCGCTTAAAGCCAGAGAGAAGAGAGAGAGAGAGAGAGAGAGAGAGAGAGAGAGAGAGAGAGAGACTACAAATAGAGAAAATGCGCTTAAAGCCATGAGAATGGAGAACTATGAGAGAGAGAGAGAGAGAAAGAGAGAGAGAGAGAGAGAGACTACAGCAAATAGAGAAAATGCACTTAAAGCCCTGAGAATGGAAACTAGAAGAGAGAGAGAGAGAGAGAGAGAGAGAGAGAGAGAGAGAAGAAAACTAGAGAGAGAGAGAGAGAGAGAGAGAGAGAGAGAGAGAGAGAGAGAGAGAGAGAGAGAGGACTGCATCAAATAAAGAAAATGCACTTAAAGCCCTGAGAATGGAAAACTATGAGAGAGAGAGAAAAGAGAGAGAGAGAAAGAGAGAGAGAGGACTACAGCTAATAGATAAAATAGACATAAAGTCATGAGAATGGAAAACTAAGAGAGCGAGAGAGAGAGAGAGAGAGAGAGAGAGAGAGAGAGAGAGGACTGCAACAAATAGAGAAAATGCGCTTAAAGCCCTGAGAATGGGAAGAGAGAAAAGAGAGAGAGACTGCAACAAATAGAGAAAAAGCTTAAAGCCCTGAGAATGGAGAGAGAGAGAGAGAGACCTTACAGACCTTACAGACCTTACAGTTCGTTCGGGTTGCCCCAGGTCCCTCAGTGTGAGGCACCTCTGATGTCTACCAGAGAATTGCTAACGCATCTTCCGGTATATTTTGCATCTTCCAGTCTTGAATGGTCTGGGATGCATCTTAAATATTTGTCGAGCTTATTCTTAAACATATCTACGCTCACTCCTGTTATGTTCCTCAGATGAGCTGGTAGCGCATTGAATAGACGCTGCATTATCGATGCTGGTGCGCGGTGGATTAATGTCCTGTGTGCTTTCCTTAGTTTTCCTGGTATAGTTTTTGGCACTATTAATCTACCTCTGCTTGTCCTTTTTGATATTTTTAGCTCCATGATGTTTTCGGTAATTCCTTCTATCTGTTTCCATGCTTGGATTACCATGTAGCTTTCTCTTCTCCTTTCAAGACTATATAAATTTAAGAATTGTAGTCTTTCCCAGTAGTCAAGGTCCTTAACTTCTTCTATTCTAACTGTAAATGACCTTTGTACACTCTCTATTTGTGCAATATCCTTTTGGTAGTGTGGGTACCATATTATATTGCAATATTCAAGTGGACTACGAACATACGTTTTATAAAGCATAATCTTGTGTTCAGCTTTTCTTGTTTTGAAGTGCCGGAACAACATTCCCATTTTTGCTTTGCATTTTGCCAATATTATTGCTATTTGGATCATTGCATAACATATTCCTGTTCAACATCACACCAAGGTCTTTAACTGCTTCCTTGTTTGTGATTGTCTCATTATTAGGTCCTTTATATGCATATAGCATTCCGACTTTATCACCATAGTTTATTGATTCAAATTTATCAGAGTTAAATACCATCCTATTTATCTCTGCCCATTTATATATTTTGTTTAGGTCTCTTTGTAGCAAGTTCCTATCTTCATCACAATTAATCTCTCTACTTATTCTTGTGTCATCAGCGAAACTTCTCACTACCGAATCCTTAACATTACTGTCTGTGTCTGCAGTCATAATCACAAACAGCAATGCAGCTAACACCTACCTTGTGGCACACCGGATATTACCGTAGCTTCATCCGATTTCTCATCGTTTGCAATCACTATCTGTTTTCTGTTTTGCAAAAATTCTTTTATCCATCTTCCAACTTTATCAACAATGTTATGTTTTATAATTTTTTTTTGTTAATATATTATGGTTCACCTTGTCAAAAGCTTTTGCAAAGTCTAGGTAAACCACATCTGTATCTTTTCATTTATCATATTTTTATATATGCTTTCATGGTGGACTAACAGTTGGGTTTGTGTACTTTTTCCGGGTACAAAACCATGTTGTCCTATATTAAACAAGCTTTTTTTCATTAAATGTTTCAATATATATTTTTCCATTACCCTTTCGTAAACTTTCATAACATGAGATGTCAGACTCACAGGCCTATAATTTCTTGCCTCTAGTTTTGATCCACCTTTAAAAGTTGGGGTAATATACGCTAATTTATGCTCATCATAAATCTTGCCTGTATCTATACTTTGTCTTAATAATATTGCGAGCGGCTTTGCGATTGAATGAACCACTTTCTTTAACAAAATGGCAGGAACACCATCAGGTCCTGCTGCTGATCCATTTTTAATCTCATTAATAGCCTGCACAATATCGGCTTCAGTAATATCT
>NC_089748.1:32509845-32524845 GCF_040412425.1 Macrobrachium rosenbergii
AAGATGGAAAGGACGCTTTCCAGAGCGCTGCGTGAAGATGGAAAGGCTACGCTTTCCGGAGTAACTCCAAAGATGGAAAGGCATCCCCAGAGCACTGGAAAGATGGAAAGGCTACGCTTTCCAGAGCACTGCAAAGAAGGAAAGGCTATGCTTTCCAGAGCGCTGAAAAGATGGAAAGGCTACGCTTTCCAGAGCACTGCAAAGATGGAAAGGCTATGCTTTCCAGAGTGCTGAAAAGATGGAAAGGCTACACTTTCCAGAGCGCTGGAAAGATGGAAAGGCCACGCTTTCAGTGTGTGCAAAGATGGAAAGGCTACGCTTTCCAGAGTGTGCAAAGATGGAAAGGCTACGCTTTCCAGAGCGCTGCAAAGATGGAAAGGTTACGCTTATCAGAGCGCTGCAGAGATAGCACAGACATTCTCCGAGTCTTCCAAATGTTGTTCAACTCATTTTTAGGTCAGGTCATGGACCACCTGCCCAATAAAAAAAATACCCTTGACCATTTCTTTTGTGAGTAACGATAAACAAAGCACAGACAAAAAACATTTGGATTGAAAGATATTTCTTACACAATAATTACAACTTTATGATTGTCATTATATTTTTTCAATAGGGATGATACGATAAAGAATGGGCATTTAATTACCTGGATGAAATTGTTCTTATTACTTTTTCAAAACATTTGTAAATATATATACCAGCCTCCAGTTTATAACACCATCCTGTGGACCACCCAAAATGTCATCATGGATAGAACATCAGCTGAAAACCGCTGGGCTTTTCTCCGCTGTAAATTTCCTTGTACATTGCGGACATCGAAAATCTCTTCCTCTGCCAGTCTTTCACTATTCACTTATATTTTTTTCTATTTATTTATGGATTTGTTAATTCACTTTTCTTTTCTAAAGTATTACCTATTTCTGTATTTCCCATTACCTTCTGTTACTCATGAACACCATAATATTCTTTGGAAGCTTGAATTTCAAGTCAGTGGCTCCTTTGGTGGGCTTGTTTCATATGGATAAGGTTCATCTTCTGTATAATAATAATAATAATAATAATAATAATAATAATAATAATAATAATAATAATAACTTAGCATGTCCTGTAACACCATCTGCTACAGTCACTGTATCGCATAAGCCTCTATAACTACAGCTGTATCCTCACGACCATTTTCTGAACGAGACTGTATTCTTGAATGACTTTCTATAACCACAAGTTTGGTTTTTATTACACCGAGTTTTAATCTCTCATTCCTATGCCACTTTTGCATCTTTTAAGCAGTTCTGTGGCCCCTTCCTCTGAATCTGCAGTGAACACCTGGTTATTCTGTGTACTACACTCCTTGTGTAGCTTCCTCCTACACAGACGCTTTACAGGACTGCTTTGTGAGCAAGAGCCCGTGCTGGCATAACGCCATTTTAGTTTTCTGTAAAAGAAAACTATTGTACTGGCTTTGTCTGTCCGTTCGCACTTTTTCTGTCGGCCCTCAGATCTTAAAAACTGTTGAGGCTAGAGGGCTGCAAATTGGTATGTTGATCATCCACCCTCCAATCATCAGACATACCAAATTGCATCTTTCTAACCTCAGTAGTTTTTATTTTATTTAAGGTTAAAGTTAACCATAATCGCGCTTCTGTCATCGATATAGGATAGGCCACCACCGGACCGAGGTTAAAGTTTCATGGGCCGCGGCTCATACAGCATTATACCGAGACCACCGAAAGATAGGTCTATTTTCGGTGGCCTTGATTATACGCCGTAGCGGCTGTACAGAAAACTCGATTGAGCCGAAGAAACTTCGGCGCATTTTTTACTTATTAGTTATAAGATGCCTCCTATCGCTGTTATCAGTCTGAATCTTGTGTTTTGATGATATGAGATTATCAGTTGTTCAATAAGACTTTCTCTCTCTACTTTCTCATACTATATATATATATATATATATATATATATATATATATATATATATATATATATATATATATATATATATATATATATATATATATATATAGATAGATATACATATATATATATATGTATATATATCAGTATATATATATATATATATATATATATATATATATATATATATATATATATATATATATAATCATATATCCTCTGGCATATATTAGTTTTTATAATCATTATCTCTTACATTATTTTTCTCATCTCTATAGTACAGTAGGCTAAACTCACATCAACAGACATCTGGTTCTGTGCTTAATCTGACAGCGCAATACCCATCAGAATTTTCTTTTCGTTTCACAGACAACGGCCCGGAAATGTCCATTAATAGATGAATAAATTAAATAAACAAAGTTTCTTTTTGAAATTGCTGAATACATTCATAAAAAAAAATAAACTAAGGCTACAGGAAACAACACTGTATCCTGGAAATTGAAATTGTGAAGGGATTTCCTGTAGAAAAAAAAAAGCAATTTGTATTGTTCCTTGAAACTTAATTTGAATATTTCCCTTCGTCCCTAACCCCCCACCCCTTTCCTTTTTATTTTTATTCCTAACCACTTTTTCGAAAGCAGAAACAAATGATTTGATTTTTAGTAATTTTCTGTTTGTTAGAAACTTTTGTGTTTCTCGTACCTATGCACCTGTTTTAAAGAAAGGTTATTTTGTCCCTCTATCCTTCGGAGTGGATAAATAATAAGTGGATAAATAATGAATGTACAGATACACACAGTTCTCTCTCCTCTCTCTCTCTGGAACTACTCTCCTCCCTCCCTCCCTCCCCCTCCCCCTCTGCCCCCCCACTCCGCCTCCCCGGGGGTCAGTCCATCTCCGCCTCCTCCGTGGTGGTGGCAGCGGCGGTTTGGCCAGCCATCATCAAGAGATAGGAATCTCTAATCACCCAAGCCTCAGAAATCATAAGTTCTTCTTCCAGGAAAATGTCTTGTGTACCACAAAAATTTACACAGAAACTGTAAAGACATTCTCTCTCTCTCTCTCTCTCTCTCTCTCTCTCTCTCTCTCTCTCTCTCTCTCTCTCTCTCTCACGTCAACGGCGACAGGCAGTCAGTGAAGCTACTGGTTGATTCTTACGACAATGGGTGCTGGGGAGATTGTGGCTTCCATGTGGGCTGTTGGAGATATTTGTCTATTTCTATTGACTATTTCGATTTTGAAGGCTTTTTTGGGCCGTTGGATTGATTCTTTTGAGACATTTGTCTATTTCTATTGTCTGTTTCGATTCTGAAGGCTTTTTTGGGGCGACTGTGGCTTCCATATAGGCTGTTGGATAGATTAGTTTCAGATATTTGATTTTTTCTATTCTGAAGGCTTTTTGGGGAGATTGTGGCTTCGTCTGATCTGTTGGATAGATTCTGAAACATTTTTGGATATTGTCTATTTCTATTTGAAGGCATTTTTGGGAGACATATGGATTGTCTATTTCATTTTGAGACATTTCTCCATTTCTATTCTGAAGGCTTTTTGGGGAGATTGTGGCTTCCTGGGCTGTTGGATAGATTATTTTCAAACATTTGTCTATTTCTGTTGTCTATTTCTATTTTAAAGGCTTTTTTGCTAGATTGTGGTTTCTACCTGGGCTGTTGGATAGATTATTTTGAGACATTTGTCTATTTCTGTTCTGAAGGCCTTTTAGGTTTGTCAAGGTTGGGATCAATGGATGCTAAGATAATGAGGGATTCTTGAAGTGTTCTGAGACAGAATTTCAGTACTTCAGTAATGTGTTTTTAATTACATTACTTAATACTCCTATATATGTATATGTATATGTATATGTTTTTAGAAAATTAGTCAAGTCTTTTTATAATATACTTACTGTACTTTGGACGACTTTGAAAGATGACTTTTTCTGTGCTAGATTTTGGTATATGTGGTGATTGATGTTTGATGAATAATTCATTTCTTCTTTGTCTCTTTACTTATTGTCTTGAAGTGGGAGTCTAAAATATTCTCCTGGTAGAGGAAGTGGGAGACTATTATTGCAGTTTCAGACTAATTAGTAGACTGAGTACATATTGGTGACAAGAGAAAAAATTTTAAATGATCCCATAATTGTCAGTTCAAGCGAAGATACAACGCATTACTGCCCCTAAAACAAATCTTTAGTATTTTCATATTTATCTACATTTTTACCTATTTATTTATTAATTTGTTCATTTATTTTTTCTTTTCTATAAATGGTCTTTTCTTTTTGTATTTCCCATTACCTTCTGTTACTTTCAGATGAACACATTCTTTGGAAGCCCTAGAATTTCAAGCCAATGGCCCGAGTGGTGGGCTTCCTCCATATAAATAAAGTTCATCTTATGAATGATAATAATAATAATAATAATAATAATAATAATAATAATAATAATAATAATAATAATAATAATAATTTCAGTAAATTATCATAAAGAAATCTTTGAACAACAGCATCGCTGTGGCTCATTATAGCTCTGAAACGATTATCAACTCTTGGAACAAGAAGAATTTTTTTTTTTTTTAAACAAGGAGACTATTTTTCAAGAAGGATTTCGCCGTCATTCTGTAAAAATAATCTTCTCCATATACTCTGTAAGACTCTTTCACAGGTAAAAAAAAATACTGCTCATTCAAAGAGATTTTTCTATCTTTAATGATTTTATTTGCCAAAGCATTCCTCGTTGAATCTGTGCAAAGTGAGACAAGAACAGAGTATTAGTTTTTATTTTATTTCTATCTTTCTTTCTTTAAATCTTTAGCTGAAAGTCCTTGTGGACAGAGTTAACAAACTATAAACCCAAGAGGGCTGCAAAGGGAAATCAGCCTCCCATCGCAGACCCCACACTGCAGCAGTAACTGATCATGATACAGAGTTGGTAATTTTTCATCGGCCTTGGAGAGACGCGAACTCGCGTCATCTGAATTGCATGTCACGACACTAACCACTATACCAGCGGACCAGCTGGAAAAGATGATAAATAAATAAATATGAAGAAATAGGAAATAATACCGATGCACCTGAAATGAGATTTTCTGTAACGACGGTTTGTTGATCCTGTAATTGGAGTTAATATTTTTGCATTTTCGGAAGATGTAATCTTTATGAGTACAAAATCTCTCTCTCTCTCTCTCTTTCTCTTTCTCTCTGTCTGTCTCTCTCTCTCCTGCATATTTTCGGAAGATGTAATCTTTATGAGTACAAAATCTCTCTCTCTCTCTCTCTCTCTCTCTCTCTCTTTCTCTCTGTCTCCCTCCCTCTCTCTCTCTCTCTCTATTTTCTGAAGATCTCTCTCTCTCTCTCTTTATGAGTGCAAAATCTCTCTCTCTGCATATTTTCATAAGATGTAATCTTTATGAGTGCAAAATCTCTCTCTCTCTCTCTCTCTCTCTCTCTCTCTCTCTCTCTCTCTCTCTGTCTCTCTCTCTCTCTTCCATATTTTCATAGATGTAATCTTTATGAGTACAAAAATCTCTCTCTCTCTCTCTCTCTCTCTCTCTCTCACACTATCTCTCATATTTTCATAAGATGTAATCTTTCTCTCACTGTCTCTCTCTCATATTTTCATAAGATGTAAACATTTTATGAGTACAAAATCTCTCCTCTCTCCTCTCTCTCTCTCTCTCTCTCTGTGTTTACCCCAAACCGATAGTCTTCGGACAACGGCCGCAGAACTCACGAAGTAATCACCTTAGACCAGAAATGTACGTAGTCGATATAATCACGATTTTCACGTTTCGGATCACGAGCTCTGCGAATTCCACCGAGTGGTCAGGAGAACCTAGCAACAGGTCCTTCATTCATGGCTTCCTATGTCACTTAACACACACAACACACCCACCCACACACACACACACACACACACACACACACATATATATATATATATATATATATATATATATATATATATATATATATATATATATATATATATATATATATATATATATATATATATATATATATATATATATATATATATATATATATATATATATATATATATATATATATATATATATATTCCTGTAACATATGATACAGAAACCAGGCATTTCAGCGAACTGCCTGAAATTTCAGGTAGGTAGCGAAATGCACTTAGGGACATTTGATCCCCAGGGGCTGGTACTAAACACGGCGAAATGCATTTGACCCCAGGGGCTAGTACTATACACGGCGAAACAGTGTGCAGGTGAGTCACTGTTTCGCCGTGTTTAGTACTAACCCCTGGGGGGTCAAATGTCCCTAAGTGCATTTCGGTATCTGCCTGAAATTTCAGGCAGTTCGCGAAATGCCTGGTTTCGCTGTCTGCCTGTCACATTTATATATACTGAAGCTACGATCTAGAAAAACTAGCGTAAGTTATCCAGCAATGGAATGGTAACTGTGAATACTTTACAGTTTGTTTATTCTTGCTTTTTTTTGGGGGAGGGGGCTGGGGTTGGGGTGGGTTGGAAATCTGAATTTCAGAAGTGTTTCCTACCTGGATAACTTATTCTTCTGCAAGTGGTTCCTCTGAACTCAGGTGTGTCTCACCTGGCGAATGTGTATGCAAGTATTTCCTTCCAGATGAATTCCTTATCTCTGCTCTAGAATACCTGGAATTCAAGTGTTTTGAATTCATCTCGGTATTTCGGACTTGTACTAAAGCAAATGCGGATTCCTCAGGTGTTCCCCTAGGCCTCGGTGTTACTTACAGATCTAGCTAGACCTTGGTCTTACCTTAAAGGTCTAGCTAGACCTTGGTCTTACCTTAAAGATCTAGCTAGACCTTGGTCTTACCTAAAGACCTGCTAGACCTTGGTGCTACCTATAGGTCTAGCTAGGCCTTGGTGTTACCTACAGGACTAGCTAGACCTTGGTGTTACCTACAGGTATAGCTAGACCTTGGTGTTACCTAAAGATCTAGCTAGACCTTGGTGTTACCTACAGGTGTAGCTAGTCCTTGGTGTTACCCACAGATCAACCTAGACCTTGGTGTTACCTGCAGGTGTAGCTAGACCTTGGTGTTACCAGCAGGTGTAGTTAGAACTTGGTGTTACCTGCAGGTGTAGTTAGACTTTGGTGTTACCTGCAGGTGTAATTAGACCTTGGTGTTACCTATAGGTCTAGCTAGACCATGCCGTTATTTACAGGTCTAGCTAGACCATGCCGTTACAGGTCTAGCTAGACCATGCCGTTACGTACAGGTCTAGCTAGACCTTAGTGTTACCCCAAGGCCTAGCTAGTTTTTCACTCGAGTACCTTAGCGAACTCCAGCTGCGGTGATTCCTACTCGGGAAGTTCGCAAGTGCTTTGAGTTATGCACAAGACATAAGCGAATTGCTGGTTTTTCAGTCATTTTATCGCCCGCGGTTTGTTCCCAACAGACGCCCTGACACGGCAGAATCTATCTTCCTGCTGCTAATGAACGGTATCAGGGGCGCCAAATTCGAGATCGTTCGGCCCTACGGTTCGAGCGAGAACTCTATAAATAGCCCACGACGACTGCCGTTCTGTATATATCTTGATAAGACAAGGGCCTCGTGGGTAGTGGAGAATCGGGTGGGAGGGGCGGGTGGAGAAGGGAGGGAGAAGGAGGAGAGAGGTAAAGGGAGGGGGAAGAAGGGGGTGGGGTGTCAGTGATGACGAAGATCACGCAAACGTTGTGGCCTGTAGTCTAAAAGACATGCTTCGCCCGACTGATTTGAACATGCAATCGGGAAATACTATCATTCACTCACACTTGTTTTGGTTTGTTTTTGTCTCTGCCCCCACGATATTGCTGCGGCTGTCATTCTTTTTCGGAAAGGGGGAGTGACTGGGGGAGGGGGAGGGGGAGGGGAGGTGGTGTGGACGAGGTGAGAAATGCGAGGGAGGGAGGGAGGGAGGGTTAAATGGAAGGGGAGAGAGAGAGAGAGAGAGAGAGAGAGAGAGGAAAAGGGGGAGTGTAACCCCCTACTTCAAAAAGAGACAATAGTGGCCCATCACATACCCTTCCCCCTCGCCCTCTCCTCCCCTCCCCTCCCCTTCCCCTCTCCATCCCCTACCCCTCCCATCCCCTCCCCTTCCCCCTCTCCTACCCTTCCCCTACCCCTACCTCTACCCTTCCCCCTTCTTCCCCCTCCCAAAAAGACCCTACCCTTCCCTTTCCCTACCGCTACCACTGCCCCCACCCCTCCCCATCCCTCCCCTCCCCTCTCCATCTTCTCCTCTCCCTCCCCACCCCTCCCCCAAGAGGCCTTCTTCTTCTTCTTCTTCTTCTTCTTCTTCTTCTTCTTCTTCTTCTTCTTCGGGCGTCCAACGGAGAGGCGAAAGCGAAATGGCTTTCAAAAGCCGCAATCAGTTCCCGAGACTTTTTCCGATGTTCTTACGATACGTTACGTCTTCTGGAAGTCTTCACAAGTCTTACGTCCCGCGGTCTTTTTCGCGACGAAAAGCGATTCGTCGGCGTCGTCCGTGTTCTCTCAGGGGAGGAGAGAGAGAGAGAGAGAGAGAGAGAGAGAGAGAGAGAGAGAGACCATCGGAGTGAGGTGGCCAATTCATTTCTATTCTCTCATTTTTTCTTTGTGAAATTTCCACTCCTGATGAGATGGGTGAGATATTCATACGTTCCTCCATTTGAATCTCTCTCTCTCTCTCTCTTTGATTTTATTTATTTTCAATGTTGTTATTTTCCTCCATTTAACATTAAAACAGTATGACTCTCTCTCTCACTCTATCTCTGTTTTTATTTGTTTTTAATTTATGAAATTATATTCCTTCATTTAACATCGAAATAGTGTGACTCTGTCTCTCTCCCACCCCCTCTCTCTCTCTCTCTCTCTTTCTTTCATCAGAGATTTTTGATTAGGTGGAATTCAAGACAATTGTGGCTTGAAATAACCGCAGCACCGACAGTAAAGTGGAAAATAAGATAAAGAATTTATAGACAATCTCTAACACAGATTAAAAGTCACTTCGACATAGGTAATCATTTAGGTAAAGTTATTCAGGTACCCGTGGAGTCCCTTTTATCTATCTACCTCTCTCTCTCTCTCTCTCTCTCTCTCTCTCTCTCTCTCTCTCTCTCCGTCCAGCCTCACACCGGGAGACGAACCTGGGATTGGGACCTCTTGTCTGATGGGTGAGAGTGCTACCGATTACACGACAAAGGTAGTATTATATATATATATATATATATATATATATATATATATATATATATATATATATATATATATATATATATATACATATATATATGTGTGTGTGTGTGTGTGTGTGTGTGTGTGTGTAGAACCATATGACAAAAGAAAAACTTAAAAATTGAGGAATCTTTCACAGCCAACGCTGGGTCAAGCGAATTTCAGGCAGGCCATGCCCCAAAATCGAGCGTTTGTTTTCGTCTAACAGGCGTGAAATAAGATAATCCTTCACCAACGGTATCTGCACAGCCATCATCGTCATCATCATTGTTTTCATTCTCATTTTCATCACCGCCATCTCATCACCATCGGTGGACTAGAAGATGAAGACTCATTTCATTAGCTTTCCGAATTCCATCTTTATAGCCTTTTCCACAACAGAGAGAGTCCGGTACGCTTGATTGACCTGTCGATCACGATGTTACTTCTTTTACCTATTTCCCTTCCCCCTCCTCCCCCTCCTCCCCACCCTCCCCTACCCCTACCCCTTCACCTCCCTTTCCTGCCCCTAACACTGCCCCTACCCCTTCCCCCTTCCTTTTCCTATCCCGACACCTTACTAACCCTGCCCCCCCTACCCTTCCTCTCCCTGACACCTTACCCCTACCCTCTCCCCTGACACCTTACCCCTACCCTACCCCTATCCCTCCTCCTTTCCCTACCCTTCCCATTTCTCTACCCATCTCCCTTTCCTACCCCTAACACTGTCCGTACCCCTACCCATTCCTCTCCCCGACACCTTACCCTTACCCCAACCCCTACCCCTACCCCTACCCCTACCCCCTCCCCTTTCCCTACCCATCCCCTTTCCCTACCCCTAACACTGCCCTTACTCCTATCCTTCCTCTCCCCGACACCTTACCCCTACCCTTACCCTACCCTTACTCTCCCCTACACCTTACCCCTACCCTTACCCTACTCTTTCTCCATCCCTACTCCTATCCTCCCTCCCTCTTCCCTCTCCCCAGGAAGATTCCAACCCCTCCCTTTTCCTAACCCATAACACTGGCATTACACCTACCCCTACCCCTTCTTCCCCTCCCCACCTACACCTCCCCTTACCCTACCACTAACACTGCCCCTCCCCTTCCTATTTCACATGATAATGCCTCCTTCGACTTTCAGTGAATGACGTCATTTCCCGTCTACGCCGACGTCATCTCGGATACCTGATGACTTATCATGTTACCGATAAGGACATCTTGAAGTCACTGAGGTCCTGTTGTCGCCAAATCTGAATAATAATAATAATAATAATAATAATAATAATAATAATAATAATAATAATAGTCATTAGTGGGCATTCTTGAATTAACTCATTCCTTCTTTGCCTCGCCCGACATATTTTTACGTGTGGTCATTTGATGAACACACTCAGTGACCCAAAAGGATTGACTGGCACTCGGGATGCCCAGTGGCACCGTGGTTGAGAGGACACTCGGCTCCAATAAGTGTTAAGGCAAATGTACAATTAGCAAAGCCCCGTAGATTAGGGCGGTAATGCGGTCAGTGCACCTCACGAGGCGAGCTGTAGGCATTACTTTACGAAAGTTCTTTGCGGCGTCCCTTCGGCCCCTATAGCTGATGCTGCCCCTGCCATTCCTTTGACTGTACCTCCGTTCATATTCTCTTTCTTCCATCTGACTTTCTTCAGTCCTCTCCTGACACCTTCCAAACTCATCATAGGTCCCAGGGCTTGGCCTTTGGCCGAAATTGTATATTCCTATCCTGTCCTATCCTATCCTATCCTATCCTATCCTATCCTATCCTATCCTATAGTTCGCACAGCAACACGCGGTTCAGAATTTGGAGTATAAGGAAGGAAATAAAAAAAAAATCCGCTCTTAGAATATTAACATTTAAGCCAGTGACTGAGTTCGTTCTTTTTCAACTTAAACTTATCCGCAGACACTGCTTTTTATAGGAGACTATACACATATACTGTACATATATATGTATACATATATATGTATACGTATGTATATGTATATATATATATATATACACATATATATATATATATATATATATATATATATATATATATATATGTGTGTGTGTGTGTGTGTGTGTGTGTGTGTGTGTGTGTATGGTGCCAAAGTTACCGAACATTTCTGGGGAGCCATTGAATTACTGATAGCGGTAATAGCAGCAATAATAGTAGTAGTGATAGTAGTGGTAGCGGTTCAGGACCCAGTGACGCCAGTCACAAAACCCGCCCGAAAAGGCAGTTAAATGAAGTCATTTACGCCCAGTCGCCCCGTAGGATGGGTAGGGGTGGGCGGGTATAGGAGCGGGAGAGGAGGAGGAGGAGGATGTGGGAAGGGGGCGGGGGAGGAGATCCTAGTAGGTGGGTGATGGCAGGATTTCCTTTCAATCCTTACTTATGAAGTAACAGCAGGACTGATGCAGCATCAGAGCAGCATCACAGCGGCGACAGAACGAGTATTTGCAGCATCGCAGCAGCAATAGAAGGAGAGTTTACAGCATCAGTTGCTGCATGAGGATTAGTGATCGTTCTGTGATAAATGTTTAAACTTATTGAGTTTTAGTTATCTGTAAAAGAAAACTATTGTGCCGGCTTTGTCTGTCCGTCCGCACTTTTTCTGTCCGTCCCCAGATCTTAAAAACTACTGAGGCTAGAGGGCTGCAAATTGGTATGTTGATCATCCACCCTCCAATCATCAAACATACAAAATTGCAGCCCTCCAGCCTTAGTAGTTGTTATTCTACTTAAGGTTAAACTTAGCCATAATCGTTCTTCTGGCAACTTTATAGGACAAGCCACCATAAGGCAGTGTCTGAAAGTTTTATGGGCCGCGGCTCATACAGCATTATACCGAGACGACCCTAAAGATAGATCTATTTTCGATGACTTAATTATACGCTGTACAGAAAACTCGATTACCCCGGAGAAACGTAGGCGCATTTTTTACTACTTTCTTATTTTTATCAATTTCATGAATTTTTCATATACAAAGTCTCAGGATATTACAGAATTATCCAGATCAAAATCATTCTTTGCAATAATGACCTTTTGTTATTACCTATTTCATAATTATTTTAATTACAATCCACAAAGATATTTAAGAATTATCCCAATCAAGATCATTCTTTGTAAATAAGTTTTGTTATTATTATTATTATTATTATTATTATTATTATTATTATTATTATTATTATTATTATTATTATTATTATTATTTTATATACAATGCCTCGGAATATTACAGAATTATCCAGATTAAGACGATTCTTTGCAATAATGATCTTCTATTGCTATTTATTTCATGATTATCTTAAATGCAAACCACAAAAACATTAAAGAATTAGCAACACCAACATGCAGTTAATATGCCTCGCTGTCGAATTTCTCAGTTCCAGAGGTCCTTTATTCCCCACACCGTTGGACTGTGGAACAGTTTCCTTACAGAGGATGTCGCTCGATTGGAACTTCGGAAGTTCGAGCGAAAATGCCATGCATTACTACCCTAATACAATTCTCCTTGCATTTTAATATGTTTTTATCTGTTTCTCTATTTATCTCTTCTATCTGTATTTCTCCTTACTTCCTCCTACTTCTCCCAAATGAACACCATAATATTCTTTGGAAGCTTGAATTTCAAGTCAGTGGCCCCTGTGGTGGGCTTGTTCCATATGAATAGGTTTCACCTACTGAATAATAATAATAATAATAATAATAATAATAATAATAATAATAATAATAATAATAATAATAATAATAATAATAATAATAATAATAATAATAATAATAATTTAATGGTTATCATCAGACAATTAGTTCTCTTCCAGGTGACTCGTGGTAAACTGAATTCAGTCTTCAGTCATTTCTTAGTCGTTCAGTCTTAGAGGATGACTGGTTTGGGATACAAACGAAAAAGTACTTAATGCTTATGCAAACTCTTGCAGCAATGAATGTTTGAATAAACATGTCTGTTAATAAACATGTATAGTTATTTAATTATATATATATATATATATATATATATATATATATATATATATATATATATATATATATATATATATATATATATATATATATATATATATATATATATATATATATATATATATATTTATATATATTTATAATTATATATACATAAATAAATACACACACACACAAACCACACACACACATATATATATATGTGTGTGTATACAATTTTGTATATATTGTATATAAATATATAATTTCAAATAAATAAACATACATTCTAATAAACATTTAACACCTAATATCGCTTAATACTACCCATGCTTCAGTGACTTAAGCTTATCCCATGATAAGTGGGCGTAGTTTTTCTTGTTTACAAGAAAAACTACGCCCACTGACTTACTGAAATTCATCAGTAGCCTATAACACAAACACTAATCGTACTACGGAGAGAGTCGCCATCTTGGCACACCATGACAGAGATGGATCTTCTAAGCAGTCCTCCTTATCAACTCCGCTGATCTGACATCAAATCGAGATCTACTACTTCTACTCCGCTTCCCGTCCCCCCACCCCCCAACTTCCCTCCCCCACTCCACTACTCTTCTCCCACTGCCATATACTGTAGTAGGTTTTGCATTCTCCCTCTTCCCCTCCCCCTCTCCCCAGTATATCTCCCATAGGTCTTGGTGTATAGTACGTGAGTATATGTATGCTTAGTATCTCTGTCTGTCTGTCTGTCTATTAGTCTCTCTCTCACGGTATATTATATATATAATTGTAATAGCCACAATGCCCTATTAACTTGTCGAATTCTCCGAGCTTTTTTGGATGCACTTGTCACTACAAAGCCTTAGGATCCAAGTGCAACAAATATGAAGAAATTATGATGTCTGGTAGCGGGAAACGAACCCGGGTCCCATAATCACAATGGGGTCAGGTTGGCAACGTGACCCCATTGCGATTAGGTGACCCGGGTTCGTTTCCGCTACCGGACATCGTAATTTCTTCATATTTCTTGCACTTGGATCTTCAGGCTTTGTGGTGACAAGCGTAACCAGAAAAGGGCGAAGAATTCGAGAAGTTAAGAGGGCATTGTGGCTATTATAATTACATATGTATCTGGCAAAAAGTGACCAGCAGATTCTACAGTCAACACACACACACACACACACACACACACACACACACACACACACACACACATATATATATATATATATATATATATATATATATATATATATATATATATATATCAATTAGGAAAACCATGCGATCATCTCTTGAGATTCACAATACAGACTTCGACCTAACTTTCTGAAAAAATGTCGAGACAAATTTAGTTACGGAGGTTACAAATGATAATGGGGGCTTACAAGAGTATACATATGCTTCTCCACATGTCTACTAAGATATACAATAGCAAAACTTATATTTGCCCATATCTTTTATGAGACACCTTTTTCTCTCCATTTTCGTGACAATATCACACTTTTCTAAAAGTGCAGTTCCATAATACTTTCAAGTTGCATCGTCGTAATGGGGCAGATTTGCGGACATGTCTGTGACATATTTTAAACAATTTGAGTCCCTAAAGAATTTACCATCCTTATAGAATATCTTAATAAAATAGATAATCGGCTGAGCCTAATCTGTACTAAATTCCATGGGTTTCTCCTTATGCAGTGTTATGTATGAAAAGAATGCCCGTGGGGTGTAGTGCCGCCAGTGCACCTCACGTTGTGCACTGTAGGCATTACTTCAGGTTCTTTGCGGCGTCCCTTCGGCCCAGTGCTGCAACCCCTTTCATTCCTTTGACTGTACCTCCGTTCATATTCTCTCTCTACCATCTTGCTATCCACCTTCCCCCGACAATCGTTTCATAGCCCAGCTGAAAAAGATTTTCCCCT
>NC_089748.1:32529845-32554845 GCF_040412425.1 Macrobrachium rosenbergii
CGTAAGTCCCAGCTCTTGGCACTGGGCCAGAATTCTGCATTCCATTCCATTACTGAAGGAAGCTGCTTCTTCTTACCTGGCCGCAGGTATAAACTAATTAACGCGGTAATACGAATCATACTTAATAATGATAATGATAGTGATAATGATTTAGTGATGGTGATTGCCGACAATGTCATCACTGTCAAATTACAATCTGAAGCGATGGTGAGATGCGTCACTACCTAAAGCTATATATATATATATATATATATATATATATATATATATATATATATATATATATATATATATATATATATATATATATATATATATATATATATATATACAGTATATATATTCTTGCATTTGAGTAATTTACTTAGAATTTTAATCTATTTATTTATTTTGTTCATTTATTTTTTTTTATATCAACATCTTAATTTCCGAGCAAAGTGAAATGCATCACTACCCTAAAACAATTCTCCTTGTACTTTGATCGTTTACTTATATCTTTATCTATTTATTTGTTAATTTGTTCATTTATGTTTTCCTATTTAATGTTAATTTTTAATACATATTTTCTCTTCTGATAACTGTATTTCCCATTACCTTCTGTGGTTTCTTTCAAAGGAACACCTTAATATTCTTTGGAAGCTTGAATTTCGAGTTAGTGGCCCCTGTGGTGGGCTTGTCCCATATGACTAAGGTTCCTCTCCTGAATAATAATAATAATAATAATAATAATAATAATAATAATAATAATAATAATAATAATAATAATAATAATAATAATATAGGGAGTATGTCATTGGTTATAGCCATACAAGTTTGGAAGAGAATGTTATGATTTTCGAAATGAGAATGTTGGAATTTCTAGCAAAGTAAAAGAGTTATGTGTTATAAAAGAACTAAGTAAATATACTACAGTACTCTACAGAACAGGTGAAGCAACTAGTTACTGTAACCGTTCACTACAAAATGATTTAAAGGAATGCACGAACTAATGTATAAATGGTTACAGAGGAACAAGAAACATATTTTATTTTTATTTTTAGAGGAAAATACAATATTCTTGGTAAACCGCTGTAGTTATTATATCAAAATCAGTCAATTTCTTTAAATTCCTGAAGAGCTGTACCTGTAGCTAAGCAACCATAAAATATCTGGAGTTAGAACATGAAAATAAATACCGCTGCTAAATAATTTCCGTTTGTAGAGAGATCGCATCTCGCTAATCTACAGAGCCCACGAATTGCAGTTACGAACTTATCAGTTTAAATGTGAAAAAATTTACACATAACGAAATCCTTTTGTCCACAATAATAGAGTGTTTTTGTTGCTTCCTTGGGGAATTATGAATTAGGATGTCTAATGTCAAGTAAAAATTAGCATGTGCAGTGACGGCAGGATTCTCAGAGATGGAATGGAAGCGCTGGACCTATGATAAGGTCATTCCAAGCAGAAAGGGAGACTGAGGGTAGAAAGGTTTGAAAGGTGTAACAGGTGGAAAAACCTTTTGCAGTTGTACTATGAAACGATTGTCAGGACACGGTTGAGGAAAGTAAGATGGAAGGAAGAGAATATGAACGGAGGAGGTGCATTCAAGGAATGAAAGGGGTCGCAGCTTGGGTCCTAAGGGACGCCGCAAAGAACCTGAAGTACTGTAATGCTTGCAGAACACAACGTGAGGTGCACTGACTGCGCTACCCCCCTACGGGGGATTCCCAGAAGTACGAGTATAAGTATACGAGATGATAGCTTGTCATACTAGTCCAAGAATCGTTGAGAATCAACTGGACTTACTGATGACGTAATCAAACAGATGAGAATCAGGTCAGGGAGAAATATGTTCAAATGAAAAAATGAGCCTGGATCGTCTTGAAATGGTGAACAAAGCACCTTGGTAACAGGAAGTTCTCTTGAAAAATAAAAGTAGAAATAATGAATTACGTTTTGTGAGAGTAAAAGAAAAAGATAAACTGGATAGAGATAGATAGATAGATAGACCATTTGGTAGACAGAAAGAGAGATAGGTTTGCTAGTTAGGAAAAATGAAACACACATGATGAGAAGTTCTTAAGGCGAGAATAATATAGACATTTGAGAGCTGTCATAACTCTGTTTTCATGGAGTTGAGTAAATATTTGCATGGACTGCAATAAAACAGTTTAGATTAAACTAACTTATCTGGCCATATATCAGAATCAAAACAAAAAATTTGAAGTTGAAAAAAAATAATGTATGCAAGAGCTACTAGTTGAGTGATTTAGAGTAGGAGGCGTGAACATGTGGGGGGAATAGGAGAGAATATGCTACATAATGAGAGGAGCAGCAGCATTTCGTGAAACCATGTGGTAAAATACAAACTTTTCACACCATGAGGTACTGAAAAAATTTATAAAATACCCGACTTCAGAGAAAACAGGAATTCTAGGTTATAAAATCTTTACTTAAAAATCAATATATATTTTCAGTCTTTCACAGGAAGAATCCCTAATCCTTTTAAGTTCACATCCTGTAAGGAGGAAAACTTCTTAAGTTACTAGGAAGTTTGCATCTGAACACTCTGTTGCTAAAACCGAGATGGAGGTACCTTATGGAAAAACTGTCATGAAACAAGAGGTTGAATGGTATCAATATATGTACACACACACACACACACACACACACACACACACATATATATATATATATATATATATATATATATATATATATATATATATATATATATATATATATATATATATATATATATATATATATGTTCAGTGCATACATGACACTTCTCCATGAACTTAGTGTAACCGGGAATGTATTTATAAACTGACACAGTTCGTTTCTATCCATCTATCTCTCTATCTATCTATCTACCTACGTGAATAGACTACTTGATAAGTGTTTATACGCAAACTAAGATCGTATATCAATATGACTATGCGTATCGATTCGTGTGGCCATTTTTCATATACGCATATTTCATATCCTATATGACCACTGTAAACTCGTTGCGTATGAAAAGACGAACGCGTATGGATGCATATGCATGCGCGTGAGCGCGCGCGCTTCATCTCTGACCACTGAGACGCAGACATTTACGCACACACACACACACACACACACACACACACACGTATAACAACGCCACTTAGGCCGGTCAAAATCGTCCCGCAATCTGGCAACGCAGCCCCGCAGAACGTTAACTTAGAAATCCAATAATGCAGAATAAATCGTGTGGAAGAAGAAAATAGTTACCCCCTCCTTTCTCTCTCTCTCTCTCTCTCTCTCTCTCTCTCTCTCTCCTTGTCTGTCTGTCAGTGTGATTTACGCGATACTTCATTTTCGGTGCTAAACGAAAACTAGGAAAAATTTCTTATGTTTTGGCATTTTGACATTAACGTTCTCTCTCTCTCTCTCTCTCTCTCTCTCTCTCTCTCTCTCTCTCTCTTTACGTGATTTTACACGATATCTCATTTTCGGTGGTAAATGAAAACTGAAAATTCTTATGACCTATCAAGTCTGTTGAAGGCGTTAGCTCTCTCTCTCTCTCTCTCTCTCTCTCTCTCTCTGCGTGATTTTCGTGATACCTCACTCCATAAATAGCCAAGAAAAAGAGAGATTTAGAAAATAAATATTATTATAAAACTGCCCATGGGGTAACATGATAAAAATATAAATGATCTCATTACTGATTATATTTATTATCTCATAATTAGTTATTTCATATTGCTTCCGGTCGTTGATATGAAGACATAAATGTATGAATTACGCAAAGAAAATAATTTGCTGTATAAGAATAACTGCGTTGTCTTCTGTGGTAATAAGAAGATTTGATGTAGTCTAATTTACATCATTTTTCTAATTAAATTATCAAAAGTATCTGTTAGACAATCTCTGTGTGTCTTTATAAGAATATTATCAGAGGAATTTGTCACAGAATCTCGGGACTTTACACTAGAGCGTCTTGATAATATTATTATTATAGGAATTTGTCAGTGAGTATCGTTACTTTACACTAAAGTGTCTTTATAATAGTATCATCATAGGAATTTGTCAGCGAATATTGTTACTTTACACTAAACTAAAGTGTCCTTATAATGCTATTATCATAGGAATCTGTCAGAGAATATCGTTACTCTAAACTAAAGTGTCTTTGTAATGAAATTACCATAGGAATCTGTCACAGAATCTCGGTACTTTATACTAAAGTGTCTTTATAATGAAATTACCATAGGAATCTCTCACAGAATCTCGGCACTTTATACTAAAGTGTCTCTATAATGACATTATCATAGGAATCTGTCAGAGAATCTCGGGACTTTAAACTAGTGTCTTTATTATGATATTATCATAGGAATCTGCCAGACAATCACTGTACTTTATAATAAAGTGTCTTTATAATAATATTATCAAAAGTATCAGTTACAGAATCTTAATACTTTATTCATAGGAATCTGTCAGAGAATCTAGTTACTTGATACAAAATTGTCTTTATAATAACATTACCATAGGAATCTGTCAGAGAATCTTGTTTCTTTATACTAAAACATCTCTATACTAATATTATCATAGGAATCTGTCAGAGAATCTCGATACTTGAAACTAAAGTGTCTTTATAATAACATTTTCATAGGAATCTGTCAGAAAATCTCAATACTTTATACTAATGTCTTTATAATAATATTATCAAAAGTATCTGTCACAGAATCTCGCTACATTATTCTAAAGTGTCTTTATAATAATAATATCATAAGAATCTGTCAGAGAATCTCGGTACTGTATTCTAAAGTGTCTTTATAATGACATTATCATAGGAATCTGTCAGAGAATCTCGGGACTTTAAGCTAAAGTGTCTTTATAATAATATTTCATAGGAATCTGTCAGAGAATCTAGTTACTTTATTCTAAAGTGTCTTTATAATAATAATATCATAGGAATCTGTCAGAGAAGCTAGTTACTTTATACAAAATTGTCTTTATAATAGTACTATTATAGGAATCTGTCACAGAATCTCGTTACTTTACACCAAAGTGTCTTTATAATAATATTATCATAGGAATCTGTCAGAGAATCTCGGGACTTTAAACTAGTGTCTTTATAATAATATTATCATAAGACTCTGTCAGAGAATCTAGTTACGTTACACAAAATTGTCTTTATAATATTATCATAGGAATCTGTCACAGAATATCGTTACTTCACACCAAAGTGTCTTTATAATAATATTATCATAGGATCTGCCAGAGAATCTCCATACTTTATACTAAAGTGATCACAAAGTCACTTTTGCATAGTTAACTTTATAATGTCAACGAGATTCATTAAAATACAACTTGTTTCAGAGAAGACCTCGCAAAACAAACTCCACTGTTTATATGATGCCACCCACCAATCGTAAGCAAGCCGGAGTGAGTCTGGGGCAGGGCCGTTTTACATAAGAGATGGGAGTGTTCCATTTCCCCCTTTTCCATCTCTCCCCTCCTCTCCCACCCACCCCCCTCTCCCCTCGAATATATATGGTGGAAGTTGAGGCTATATAGCTAAATGGATGTTTAATTTCCCCTCCCTTTACTTCATTGTGCTGTCAGAATGGCCTATTTTTGGGGGGGTTGCAGAGAGAGAGAGAGAGAGAGAGAGAGAGAGAGAGAGAGAGTCTTTCTCTCTCTCTCTCTCTCTCTCTCTCTCTCTCTCTCTCTCTCTCTCTTTCCACGGACACAGAAATATTTCCCGTCTTTTCGGTGACGCTAGATTTAAGATAAATGTCAATAAAAAATATATACGTTAGGCAGTACAGTAATGAAGATATATGTATATATAATATATATATATATATATATATATATATATATATATATATATATATATATATATATATATATATAAGCCCAAGTCTTGTATAGAAAAAGACTCAACTCTTGCATAAATAAGACTCAAGTCTTCCATAAAAAGTCTCAAGACTTCTATAAAAAGACACAAGTTTTGCATAAAAATGACAAGTTTTGCATAAAAAAGACTCATGTCTTGCATAAGAAAGACTCAAGTCTTGCATAAGAAAGACTCAAGTCTGTCATAAAAAGACTCAAATCTTGCTTAAAAAAAGACTCAAGTCTTGCACAGGAAAGAATCAAGTCTTGCATAAAAAAGACTCAAGTCTTGCATAAGAAATATTCAAGTCTTGCATAAAAAATACTTAAGTCCTGCATAAAAAAGACTCAAGTCATGTTAAAAAAAGACAACTCTTGCATAAATAAGACTCAAGTATTGCATAAGAAAATCCCAAGTCTTCCATAAATAAGACTCAACTCTTCATAAGAAAGACTCAAGTCTTGCATAAGAAGGAGTGAAGTCTTGTATGGAAAAGCCTCAAGTCTTTCATTAAAAAGACTCAAGTCTTTCATAAAAAAGATTCAGGTCTTTCATAAAAAAGACTCATGTCTTGCACAAGAAGGACTCAAGTCCTCCGTAAGAAAGACTCAAGTCTTGTATAAGAAGGACTCAAGTCTTGTATGGAAAAGCCTCAATTCTTGCATTAAAAAGACTCAAGTCTTGCATAAGAACCAAGTCTTGCATTAAAAAGACTCAAGTCTTCCATAAGAAAGACATTGTCTTACTAAACCAATAATAATAAGTTGATTAAACCTCATTTCTAAGACTGGTTTGTAACCAAAAATAGATGAATGAATAAAAAAGAAAATAAATGAATAAATAAATAGAATAAAAAAAGAAAATAAATGGATAAATAAATAGATAAGTAAATAAATAAATAAATAAAGCATTATAAAATGTCGTCAGTAATTCCCATTACCATAAAGATAACTTGCAGACTTTCACCATCCCCTCAATTTCTCCTGACTACCACCTTCTGTGGCTAAAAGAATGGGTTTACATTCTTCAACAATCCTTGTTTTCCTTTTTTATTGATGTTTATTTTATAATCTTGTGGTTATGAAAAGGCCTTATGGGTAATAATAATAATAATAATAATAATAATAATAATAATAATAATAATAATAATAATAATAAACAACAACAACAACAACAACAATAATAATAATAATAATAATAATAATAATAATAATAATAATAATAATAGCATAAAAATGATAATAGCAATAATAACAGTAATAGGAACATTCCCATTCCAAAGACCAAATCCCATCTTGTCTGTCACTTGAAAACCGTCAATTATCCACCTTACTTAAACATTCCCTTCCCCCCCTCCCCTTGGGGAAGGGAAGAGGGGGGCGTTGAAAATGGAGAAGGGGTAAAGGTGGTATCCTCCTCCTCCTCCCCCCATCTTCCCTTCCCCCTGGGGGGAGGGGGGAGGCCTTCTTCCCCCCTCCGTGGGTCCTAATAACACCTGAGAGTCGGAATGGTCGACATATCTGGGCGGCCATTATACACTGGACGCAGATATCAGGGTTAATCGCTCAGAGGTATAGATAAATAATACTTCATAGGGATGGCTAACAGTCATTTGCCGACCCTAATGCCAGAGATCCGTTTAATGAATATCCTGTAATTACGGGCGTATTATCCTTCTTCTTTTTTTTCTCCTTTTTCTTTTTTCTTAAAGGCTTATAATAGCCTTTTTTCTTTTTCTTTTTTGTGTTTTAAAAGGCTTATAAAAGCCTTTTTCTATGTTTTTTCTGTTTTCAAAGACCTATAAAAGCCTTTTTCCATTTTCTTTTTTCTGTTTTCAAAGGCTTATTAAAGCCTTTTTTTCTTTTTCTTTTTTGTGTTTTAAAAGGCTTGTAAAAGCTTTTTTTTCATTCTCTTTTTTCTGTTTTAAAAGGCTTATAAAAGCCTTTTTTTATTATTTCTGTTTTAAAAGGCTTATAAAAGTCGTAGACTTTTTCTTTTTTAATATCCTTCTTCTTTTTTTTTTTAAAGGCCTATAAAAGCCTTTTTCATTTTTTTTCTTTGAAAAGGTTTATAAAAGTTTTTCTTTTGTAGAATTTGTCTTCTTTAATATCCTTTTTTTTTTTTTTTTAAAAGGCTCATAAAAGCCTTTTTTCTTTTTTCTTTTCCAAAAGGCTTATAGAAGCCTTTTTCGTTTTTAAAAGGCTTATAAAAGCCTCTTTTTCTTTTTTCTTTTTTAAAAGGCTTATAAAAGCCTTTTTTCTTTTTAAAAGGCTTATAAAAGTCTTTTTTTTTTCTTTTTTAAAAGGCTTATAAAAGTCTTTTTCTTATGTAGACTTTCTTTTTTTAATATCCTGTAATTGTCTTCCTTTTTTATTATAATTTTTTCTCTTTTTACAGGCTTATAAAAGTCTTTTTCTTTTGAAGACTCATTTTTTAATATTCTGTAATTACAGGCATATTAATTATCCTTCTTCTATTTATTAATTTTTTTTTTTTTTAAGGCCTATAAAAGCCTTTCTTTCTTTTTTCTTTTTTAAAAGGCTTATACATTCTTTTTTCTTTTTTACTTTTCTTTTTTTGAGCTTTTTAAATCCTTTTTCTTTTTTAGGCTTTTTTTTTTCTAAGGCTTTAAGCCTTTATACTTTTTTAAGTGTTATAAAAGCCTTTTTTCTTATTTTACACGTTGAAAAGCCTTTTTCTTTTTTAGGGCCTTTTTTGGGACTTACTAGTATTTTCCCTTTTTTTACCTTGAAAAGTTTTTTTTTTTTTTGTCTTTTATTTAATTTATTTAAAGGCTTATAAAAGCCTGTTATCTATTTTACTTCTCAAGCCTTTTTTTAAGACCTTGAAAAGTCGTTTTCTTATTTTAGACGTTGAAAAGTTTTTTAAGGCTTAAAAAACTTCTTAATTCTCAAGGTTTTTAAGTCTATGTCCTTGTTTTAAAAGGTTTTTATTTAAAAGCCTTCTTCCTTATTTCTAAAACCGTTCTTCTTTTTTAAGACTTTTTGTTTTTTAATTTTTGAAAGGCCTCTTTCTCCTTCTTCAGAATTTTAAAAACTTTTTTTTCTTTGTTGAAGGTTTTTAAAAGCCTTTTACTTTTTACTGTTAAAGTTTTTCTTTTTAATGCTTTTTAAAGCCATTTCCTCTGTCAAAGCTTTGAAAAGCCTTTTTTTCTTTCTCTTAGGCTTTTAGAAGCCTTTTTTTCTCTTTTTTTACTTTAAAAGTCTTTTATTTTTAAGACTTTTCAAAGCTTTTTTCTTTTTAAGGCTTATAACAGCGTTTTATCTTCTTTAAGGCCTTTTTCCTTTTTACTTGTAAAGCCTTTTTCTATATTTAAAGTCTTATAAAAGCCTTTTTTATTTTTTAATGATTTTATAAGTATTTTTTTAATTCATAAAAGCCTTTTCATTTTTTAAGGCTTTTAAAGCCTTTTAAACAATCTTTTAAAGCCTTTTTGTTTTAAATCTTTTAAAGCATTTTTTTTTTTTTTAAAGATTTTAAGGCCTTTTTCCTATTTTTTAAAGTTTTAAGGCCTTTTTACTTTTTAAAGACTTTTAAAATCCTTTTTTAACTTTTAATACCATTTTTAAAACTTTTAAAGTCTTTTTCTATTTTAAAGCTTTTAAATCCTTTTTTAAACTTTTAAAGCTCCTATAGCCTTTTTAAAAGGTTTTAAAGCCTTTTTTAAGCTTTAAAGCCTTTTTTCCTTATCCTGTCACTCGAGGGAGCCTTGTTTTCAAACGGACGCTAGGCGCTGTTTGTCATTATTCTCTCTCTCTCTCTCTCTCTCTCTCTCTCTCTCTCTCTTCTCTCTCTCTCTCTCTCTCTCTTCATTTTCTCTCTCACTCTCTTTCATTAATTCTCTCTCTCTCTCTCTCTCTTTCTATCCTCTCTCACTCTCTCTCTCTCTCATGCCAAAATACGTTATCATCACTTGCTACACATTCCTTTACGCATTCCGTAATCTCCGGTAATCGGATGACTCTTGTTTCTCTTGTTTATCGGTATTTTTCTCTTTCCTCGCGTTCTCTCCTTGTCCGTTCATCCGTGTGCTCACTCATGTTCTTCCTTCTAGTTTTATTTATTTATTTATTTATACTGTTATGCATTTCTCTGCATCATTCACTTCGTTTTTAAATGAATAATTCATCGTTCACTTTGTTATTTTTTTAAAGTTCCTTTTAGCCTGAATGATTTTCTCTCTCTCTCTCTTTCTCTCTTTTGTCTCTTCCCCTTCCCTCTCTACCTTTCATCCCATCCTCCTTCTCCTTCTCTTCTTCTTCTTCTTCTTCTTCTTCTTCTTCTTCTTCTTCTTCTATCCACGTCCCAGTTCTCCTCTTTCTCCTCCTACGGCCGACAAACCACTTTGTACTACCGCCACCTTCAACACAATATGTTGTTCTTGTTGATGCATCCCCTCGGAGGGGGGTAGGGAGGGAGGGAGGGGATTGTATTTCATATTGCACTACATCTTCGGATGGAGGGGGAGATTTCGTGTAATACTGTTATTTACAATTGGGGTTAGGAAGGGGGAAGTGAAAGGGGAGGGGGAGGGGGAGGAGAAAGGGCTGGAAGACTCCGAAGGCTCCTTGGCAGTATAAATGCGTGATTCTGTTTATCATTCTGTTTCCCTTTCTCGGCCGAATGCCGATTTAGCGTCGTGCCCTTGTTTACTACTGTGAAGGGGAGAGGAGGGGAGGAGGGGTGAGGAGGGGGGGAGGGGAGAAGGAAGCAAAAATACCCTTCGGTCTTCATTCTGGAAGGATTCGGGACCTGTGGCCCCATTATGCTCCTCAGAGGAGAAGGACTTGATCAGATGTCATGGTGCTGTTGTTCGCCCAGAAGAGGAATGGATCGGGCGCCATGCGGTTTCTGCTCTGAACTAGACCGATGTAGAAGCCTCAGCTTTAGATTAGTTGCTTGAATACTCAGCAGATAGTAATGCTTTATTGAGTCTCAAGAGCAAAATCTCACGCTCTGTTACTAAATAACCTTTTTACGAACTTGAATATAAACAGCAGTGCCCCTAAAATACTTTGATTACTGTTTTTACGTAACACTGTACTAGACCGGTATATAGAAGCCCTAGCTGTTGATTCATTTTGCTTGATATATAAGGAATATAACTGTTCTTTTGAGTCTCAAGAGCAAAATCTCACGCTCTGATACTAAATAACGTTTTTCCCAAAGTGAAATATAAACAGTATCCCCCGTAAAATATTTTTACTTTAGTCTCCACGTTTCACTGAACTAGACCTATATAGAAGCCTTAGCTGTAGATTCACTTTGCTTGTAAACTAAGGAATATAACTGTTCTTTGGATTTGTAAGAGCGATATCTATGATATGATACCAGATCATCTCAGCAGGAACACTGTTACACTTAAAACACTTTGATTTCAGTCTGCACGTAACAGGTGTCGAACAGGGAAGGGAGGCGGGCGGGATGCATTTCTGTAGAGTACTACTGTTATCAAAATAGTCCCATTAACTCCAGGCTAACACATTGCCCACCGGAAGCAACTTCAGAGGCAATTTCTTATACATTATGCTCGACTATATTTTTCTCGCGGCTTCGAGAATTCGATAATCCCAGCCTTCCAACGTCGAATTACCAATCGACGGTGACTGTGTGGAAAAAAAGAGCAGATAAAATTGAACTTTGCTCCTCAACATTTGGTCTGCGTGACGGACAGTTCTTCTTTCGTAACCTGCAATTTATCTACAGTTTTCGGATCTGGAATTGATAAGAGACTTGTATCGCAAGGTCTCGGGAAGCCTTTTCGGTCTTGTCTCTTAAATAAAAGCGGCAAAGAATTCCGCTTTAGACTCAATTCTGCTAATGTTTGGTTAACCGTGAGTTGTGGGTCTTCTGATTGCCTACTTGACATTACTGGTACTATTATCGTCGTAAAGACAGCATTTCCCCCCACCCAAGGAAATGGAGACGCGCGCGCGCACACACTCACACACACACTTAATCGCCGTATATATCACAGACGTACTAGCGAAAGGAAATAGCAACTGGGCTGAGAAAATTGGAACACAGCTGAATGCTGATAATTGTTGTTCTCCATCGATCTGTGACGGTGATGGTAACAGATAAGTTAAAACTATTTTAACCAACCTCTGTTATCATATTTTTATTATTTTTATTTTGAGCCGGTTATTATTTCCCATTTCCGCCTTGTATCCAACCTGCAATTTACCTTTTGTTCTACAAATACCTGGTATACAAGGTCGGCTCAGGCTACTGCGTCTAAAGCTGTTCGTAATTCCGACAGATATTTCCTTAGAATTTAATAGACTCAAACCGCAGTTAGCGCCGGCGTCTCCTGTCTTGAGCTCTTCCTTTTCATTAACGGAAAACAAAACAACAAAACAAGACAAAGTGGGAGCCAAGACAAAGATGTCACCCCGAGATAAACCCCGAGAAGACATTCCGAGCTTTTGAGCAAATGGACGAATTCTCTCGCTGTGAATCTCTATTAAGACAGTTTCCCGCGCGCGCCATTTTTGAAACCCGCCAAACCCGAATGACGTAGGAAGAATAGCTCGTCGGCATTCATTAATCATTTGACCAGAGCGGCCACAGGAGAGAGAGAGAGAGAGAGAGAGAGAGAGAGAGAGAGAGAGAGAGAGAGAGAGAGAGAGATGAATAGTGAAGCTGATGGACAAACTGAGGCTCCTTATCATGAAAACTTTAGTACCAGCTCTAGTTCACCTCACTTATTATTAGGTTTGGCGTATTAAAGAGAGAGAGAGAGAGAGAGAGAGAGAGAGAGAGAGAGAGAGAGAGAGATGAATTGGGAAGCTGATGGATAAACTGTGACTCCGTATCATGAAAACACACACGATAGTCACATCCACTGAACCAAAGGTTTGTCGATAGTACTAGCTCTAGTTCACTTTACTTATTAGGTTTGTCACATTATAAGAGAGAGAGAGAGAGAGAGAGAGAGAGAGAGAGAGAGAGAGAGAGAGATGAATTCTGAAGCTGATGGACAAGTTGAGACTCCTTATCATAAAAACAAATACGATTCTTGTATGCACTGAACCAGGTGTTCCTCGTTATAGTACTACATCTAGAGAGAGAGAGAGAGAGAGAGAGAGAGAGAGAGAGAGAGAGAGAGAGAGAGAGAGATGAAAGCCGCTGGTAGCGAGAGTCATTACCGAAAGCTTCTTGACCTGTGAGAGTCATCACTGGAAAAATAAGGTTTCGGAAAGGGTACTCTCTGTCTCAGCCTGTGTGAGTTGTGTGAAGTTGTAATGCCAGGTTTGAGAGGGTTTAACATAAGAATTTTAATGATGGTTCTATACTAGACTTCTCCCTCCCCCTGCCGGCGATGTGTTGGTCAGTTTCGCATTTTTTTACTCCACATTTTTTGGCCGTTCGGGCCATGAGGAGACTCCAGGGAGAAGGGAGGAAGGGCGGAACTCCCCTTCGGAGGAGGGGCGAAAGTGTCCTTACGAACCGGAGGGTATTAAGTGTGCGCTTGAAAACCGTTTCCTTCGAGTCGGGCGGGAGAGATTGAGTGATAGAGTTATGGCGAGTTGTGTCCGGAGGACTGGAAAAAGAGTCCTTTCTTTTTCATTATCCTTGGAGTAGAAGAAGGAGGAGGAGGAGGAGGAGGAGGAGAAGAGGAAGAAGAGGAGTAAGAAGAACAAGAACAAGAAATGTTGAAACTCCTGCGCCTACGAAGCAAGTTCAAGTTGGCGCATGTGTGCAATTGCTCTCTCTCTCTCTCTCTCTCTCTCTCTCTCTCTCTCTCTCTCTCTCTCTAGTCCGAGTCGCTGTATTTCTTTTCATTATCCTTGAAGAAGAAGAAGGAGAAGAAGAAGACGAAGAGGAGGAGGGGGAGGAGGAGGGGAGGAGGAGGAGGAGAAATAAGAAGACGAACAAGAATTTTCGAATCTCCTGTGTCTACGAAACAGAAGTTTAAGTTAGCGCACGTGTGCAATTGCTCTCTCTCTCTCTCTCTCTCTCTCTCTCTCTCTCTCTCTCTCTCTCTCTTTCTCTCTATTTCTTTCATTATCCTTGAAGAAGAAGAAGCAGAAGAAGAAGAAGAAGAAGAGGAGGAGGAGGAGGAGGAGGAGGAGGAATAAGAAGACGAACAAGAATTTTCGAATCTCCTGTGTCTACGAAACAGAAGTTTAAGTTAGCGCACGTGTGCAATTGCTCTCTCTCTCTCTCTCTCTCTCTCTCTCTCTCTCTCTCTCTCTCTCTCTCGCGAGAGACCGACTCGCTGTTGTAGCAGTAGAAAAGATTAGAGACAAGAGACTCGAGACACGACGAAAACACGAAGACACGAGGAGAAGGAGGAGGAGGAGGAGGAGGAGGAGGAGTAGGAGAAGAAGAAAGAAGGAAGAGGAGACATTAAATAACAACGCACTCTCTTCGACATTCTGAAAATGAATGGATTCGTGTTACCTTATCTCCTCCTCCCGTCGACCCCGAGATGTTTATCTGTGATGAGTTTCAGCGCTCAGGAGGAGGAGGAGGAGGAGGAGGAGGAGGAGGAGGAGGAGGAGGAGGAGACCTGGCTAGTAGAGCTGGCCGGCCCAAGACGATCTCGCCTTATACAACAAAGGAGAATTTCATTACCATACTGGAAACTCGTCAATGGAAGGCCCTCTTCCCCCGACCCCGCCCCCTAAACGCTGTAATAAAATATTAGGCAATGAGGCTCGGCAGATCAGGTGCATCGAATGTTAATATTTTCCACATAAATGATAAGGCGATGTTTACTGTAAGAGAGGATATTAACATTAATTAATTTTTAATATTGATTATTTTTAAAAGTTTTTATCATTATAAAAATTAAATGCATCTAGTTATTATAAAAAGGAATTATTCAAAATCATATTGCAAATATTACCAGGTGCACTCTCAATACATTAACCAACCAGGACAGGTAAGAGAGAGAGAGAGAGAGAGAGAGAGAGAGAGAGAGAGAGAGAGAGAGAGAGAAAACTACCTGTATGGTGAGATACCCCCCATTTCAACTTTCTTGTGTTAATTCTAAGCCTGGTGAATTCTGTTAAATTGTCTCCCTGGTAACTTCTTGTATGGGTACTTCAACGGCGAACTTTTTCTTTAGTTTGTCAAATTTTTTAATTTTTTAGATTTCTGCTTGTTAATTTTTTTAAAACTTGATTTTTCCTTTTAATATGGACTATAAAAATTTGGATGTAATTTTCGGAAAGCTGCATCTGGTGGTAATTTTCGACCTGAGGTTACTGGGTCTAGGATTAATCTAAGCACACACACTCAGAGAGAGAGAGAGAGAGAGAGAGAGAGAGAGAGAGAGAGAGAGAGAGAGAGAGAGAGAGAATTGTGGGATGGAGTTCGTACATAGCAACAGACTCAACATTTTGTCAGCAGTTGAAATAAAAGATCTTATAATATACTGCTGTTTGTCTGAATTTATTGGGAAATCAAGAGCTTGTGTTGAGAGAGAGAGAGAGAGAGAGAGAGAGAGAGAGAGAGAGAGAGAGAGAGAGAGAGTTTAGTACGAGGTCACGTGGTGTCTCGAACTCTTATCCATAAAGAGATGAGGAAGGCGTCAGGTTGAGTCTAAGTGACTGAAGGTGAAGCAAGCGTGGGACAGTCTAAACAGAACCCAATTCTTGCCCACGGCAGAATACTTAACGCAAGTACTTTATATTACTTTATTTCTCTTTTCAGATTTAGGCCGTAAGTGAATAAAAGTAACACGCCTAGGGAGCTGGGTGTGGGAGACAGATGTGATTTTATTTTTTTCTGAAAGGTGACGTGAAAACAACTACATACTTCTGCAGTTTCTTGACTGTGCTTAGACTTAGTCACACTAGCTCTAGATGAAATGACTCTTTAAGCTCATTTTACATGATGATGATTATCTTCTTGATGTCTGTCTACTCCAGTTCCCCTTTAAGATTACCTACAGGAAATCGTATGTGGCCATATACAGGAGCATTTTATACAGGGAATTTTTCGACATTTGGTCCTAAGGGGCCAAGCTGTCAATTTTGTTAGAAAATGAATGATTTTGGTTTACATTTTGCAAGTTCTTGACTACCTGCAGGAATCCGGGTGTGCCCATATACAGGAGCACTTTATACAGGGAATTTTTCGACATTTGGTCTTAGGAGGCCATATTGCCAATTTTGTAAGAAAATGAATGATTTTGGTTTACATTTTACAAGTTCTTAACTACCTGCAGAAAAGTGTATGTGGCCATATACAGGAGCATTTTATACAGAGAGTTTTCCAACATTTGGACATAAGTGGAGTCATGCTGTCAATTTTGTAAAAACAAGAATGAGTGTCATTTGCATTTTGCAAGTTCTTGATTACCTACAGTAGGCTAAAGGAATATGGGCGTGGCTATATACGGAAGCATTTTATACAGGGCATTTTTCGACATTTGGTCCTAAGGGGTCATACTGTCAGTTTTGTGAGAAAATGAGTGATTTTGGTTTACATTTTGCAAGTTTTTGACTACTTACAGGAATCCGGGTCTGGTCATATACAGGAACATTTTATACAAAGAGTTTTCCAACATTTGGACGTAAGTGGAGTCATGCTGTCAATTTTGTAAAAACAAGAATGAATATGATTTACAATTTGCAAGTTCTTGACTACCTACAGTAGGCTAAAGGAATGCTGGTGTGGCCATATACAGGAGCATTTTATACTGGAAGTTTTGAACATTTGGCCTTAGGGGGCCATGCTGTCAATTTTGTAAAAAGAAGAACGAATATGATTTACGTTTTGCAAGTTCTTTATGATCCTGACTCTTAAGTTAAGTTAGCAGTCTTTGTAGTGACAGCAGTAGTGATGGAGAGCAGGATGACAGAAGTAAATGAGAAAAAAAAATGTCCCCAGTGCAAAAAACATTTTCATTGCTTTATTGTTTTTGTTCTATGCATTTCGTACAGTGCCTCATGACAGTACACGTTGCAGCAATTCATTGTTTTATATGAGAGGTTAGATTATTCCTGTAACGCAGCATTTTTAAGGTTAAAAACATTAATGAAAGGGAATCGATTATAAGGGAAAAGAAAAATATACCAGCGAGAATGCAGACTGTCGTAAGATAGATAGGGTCTATGTGTAGCCAAGTCCATCGGCCTCTATCTTAATAAAATCAAAATTAATCTCTGGGGATTGGTCTTATGTTATACACATCAAAATAAGCATAGGAAAGTTATATACATTTTCTTTGAAAATGAGAAAAAAAACGCAATTTGATAAGTTGGCCAAAGTGTTCGTAAAACGGCAAACGGGGTTTCCATACTTTTTTTTGTATTGCCTCATTTATTCAAGTTCAAATCTCTACCTATTATCTCAAATATCGATGACTCAGTCAAGGAGCAAATGCCATCGTTCCTCACCCAAGGCGAGGAAAACAAAACACTGACCCGTTCACATAACTTCCGTTAGCTACTCTACGAATGCGAGACGCCGCGACGTCGGCGTCGAAGCGTCATGCCCATTCTCATTCGTTTTTTACTTGTTTCCCAGCTGTTGTTTCTAATCTGAATTAGTTAGTTGGTTTGTTTACTTTTTTACCGATTTTGTGGAAGTTTCGTCTGCACACTAATGGCCTACGTTTGAATGTGTTTTGTGTTTTGTGTGACATCGGTCTAATAAGAGCCGTTCAATTTTGTGACGTGTTTCCCAGCTGTTGTTTATAATTCAATTTGTTTGTTGTACGTGTATTTATTCATCAATTTCTATTCTCTGTTTATTCACTGATTTTGTGAGAGCTTCTTCGTTGATAAACTATTGACTTGTTTTTTAATGTTTCCTGTTTTCCGTGACATCGGTCTAATAACCACCGTCCATTTTTGTGACTTTTTTCCCAGCTGTTATTTATAACTTAATTTTTTTTTGTTGGTAAGTGTATTCATTTACCGATTTCGATCCTGTGAGAGCTGCGTCGGTAAACTGGTGGCCTGCGTTTGAATGTCTCTGCTTCATGTGACCATAAGTCTTTTGGAAACGAGGAAATGATAAAATACGGTACGAGACTGTAGATGGTTTCACCTTGGTGAAAATGAGTCCTTTCCACCGAATCTTAAAAGGGAATAGCTGACGATTTTCTCAGTATGTAGACTGGAGTTACAGATAACAGAACTTCGCATTGAAATGTACCTCATTCTATCTCATTTTTGCTGATTATATGTGGCAAAGGTCTCGATAAACGGTTCAGTTATTTGGTTTAGTACTTGTTTGAGACTTCAGTTTTCTGTCAAAGAAAACTAATGTGCCGGCTTTGTCTGTCCGTCTGTACTTTATTCTGTCCGCACTTTTCTGTCCGTCCTCAGATCTTAAAAAAAACTACTGAGGCTAGAGGACTGCAAATTGGTATGTTGATCATCCACCCTCCAATCATCAAACGTACCAAATTGCAGCCCTCTAGCCTCAGTAGTTTATATTGTATTTAAGGTTAAAGTTAGCCATGATCGTGCTTCCGGCAACGATATAGGATAAGCCACCACTGGGCTGTGGTTAAAGTTTCATGAGCCGCGGCTCTTACAGCATTAAACCGAGACCACCGAAAGATGATCTGATTATTTTTTATTATACGTTGTAGCAGATGTACAGAAAACTCGATTGCGTCAAAGAAACTTTGGAGCATTTTTACTAGTTATTACTTAGTGCTGCCATTGTAAGTTTGAAGTAAATAAAAGGCAGCAATTATAACGAAAATAATGTCTGGAGACAATGAAATTTAGACTCACAATTCAACATGGGTCTAGTGAATCTTGCGCTTCTCTAGAAGCCACATTTTTGTGAGCTCCTCAGAAGCCTCAAAAGAGTATTGATATATATCTTTTGCACATTGAACTGGCTAAACGACATTAATCACAAAAGTAAACAGAAGGAAGATTCTTGCTTGATTAGGAATCTAGCTCATTCCGGGAGGCTCGATGTGCTTTTGTTTATCGTAAAACAACGGAGAGGGGAAAAAAAAACAAGAATTATATGTGGATACTGGGACTAACGATCACTTTTTCACTTATTTATGCAAAACTGTTTTACCTGTGAGATTAACGGACTAGACAAGCAAGGAAAACATGGAAGATACAAACAAGGAAACAAGTAAACGCCGGAATATCTCCGCCCAACATTTTCATGATGATCATGACTGTCTTCTTTCCACTTGGTTGGAGAAGGCCCATTCCCCCTGAGCCAGTTCGTTGTCCTGCTGCCTTTTCTCTCTCTCTCTCTCTCTCTCTCTCTCTCTCTCTCTCTCTCTCCCCATCTCCCAATAACCTCCCGAGCTTATGTAACCGTTTCCTCCTTCAGGTTTTCTTTTTTTTTTCTTATCCTTTCCGTTATCTTCGATAATAGTTGCTCATTTGGTTTATAGTACTAGTTTGTCTATCAGCCACGAATTCCTCTCAGGTTTACTCATTTAAACTTCCCTTTTAGCCTTTTAACCTCATTCTTTCACTCCGTTTTATCATTCTTCTGTGTCTGTGTCTTTAACTCTTGTATTTTCACTTTGAGTCATTATTTTTTTTTAATTCACACCTTTTCTTTCAGTCCTTTTGTTATAGTGAATTATGGCTTTCGCTCGTCTGTTTCATAATATGTATTTTATGACTGAGATTTATCTTTGTTTTTTGTCTTTCCTAGATAGTGACCCCCAAGGGTTTTCGGGGGTCGTTATCTAGGACTAATATTTCTTTGGGGTCATTATCTTTATGATATTTACAGTCTTTTGTTTATGTTTTTACGGAAATCCCCAAAGGGCTTGTACTAAAACACGCCTCTAAGGTGGATACATACCAGGTTAAAACCCTTGGGGGTCACTTTCTAGGAAAGATCCCCTCCCCCCCATTTTTTGTCACTCATTACATTTCTCCATTTCTTGCTAATAAAAAAATGCATTTTACAGGGAACTGTCAAGTAGGTCTAGACCAAAACTTCGTTGTGGCTTGAGTAACGGTACTTTTGAATTAATTTTACAATAGGCCTAGGTTTTACTTCATCCCAATCTTTTTCTCTTTCTAAATAATAAGTATTCACCGTTGGTATTTAATTACCAGGTTCCGTAGATAAAAAAAACTATTTTTTAATTTATATATTTTGTTGCGGTTACGTGAAGTTACTTTTGAATTTATTTTACAATTAGGCCTAGGTTTATAATCTATCATTCAACTTTTTTTCCTAAAAAATAAACATTGGTCTTGCAGTAATCTTTATGGGTATTTAATTATCAAAACTATCTTTCTAAATGTTTATTTTTCAAACTTTTTTACTTATGTTATAATTTTTTTAAATCTTGACCTTCAACAGTTGCTATAGTCTTTTCAGCTTATTTCAGGATAAAAACTATTTTTTTTAGTAGCATGATTATCAAAACTGTCTTTTTATTTTATAATTTACATTTTTTTAAAACTTTCAGCTATTTTATCAATTGCTATAAGTCCTTGAAACTTATTTTGTACTTTCATTTTTTTCTTAATCCTGAAGCTTAATTCCGTCTAGTAAAAATATCCATTATTCCTTTTACAACGTCTTAATTTTATATAATTAAGATGTATATAAATTTATGTATATAAATGAATATATATACATATGGGTCTATGTATGGATCTGTGTATGGGTCTATGGAAGGACTTCAATGGATGAAAACTATTATAAAAATCTATATATATCTACAGTATATACATTTATATATAAATGTGTATATTCAAATATATAAATAATATATATATATATATATATATATATATATATATATATATATATATATATATATATATATATATACATTTATATATATAAATTTATATAGATATATATATGTATATATATATAGTTTTTTTTATAATAGTTTTTATCTATTGAAGTCCTTCCATAGACCCATACACAGATCCATGCATAGACCCATACACACACACACACACAAACACACACATACCTCCCCTCAACCCATATACGAGGAAAGTTGCAAAGCCCCCTTTTCACCATCAGGGTAATAAACAGAGATCTCTCCTCCTACCCCCTCTCCCCCTTCCCTTTCCCTTCCCCTCCCCCTTTCCCATACGCTCACCATCAACACTCCCCTTTCTCCTCCTCCTCCTGCTCCTCCTTCTTCACCATCGTCATCCTCCATAGAAGAAGGAGAAGAAGAAGGAGAAGAAGAAGAGGAAGCCAGGATCCAGCACCCTTCTTTCCCATGAGCCTATTGAATCATTTCCCAGAAGACATGCAGGTGTCCCGAATTCCTGCCGGAGGAGGGGGGAGGGAGGGGGAGAGAGAGAGAGGGAGGGGGTAAGTTCGCTTACCAATGTACCACATTCACGGGGCTGTATGACCCCTTGACTTCACATAAACACACTCGTACACATACACACATGTACGCCTAGTGCAACATGCGCATGCGCATACACGAAAGGATGCATTTCACGTACAGATACACATTCAAGTAATATGCAAATGCACATTCAAGTAACATACTGATACACATTCCAGTAACATGTAGATACACATTCCAGTAATATGCAGATACACATTTCCAGTAACATACAGATGCACATTCTAAATAATATACAGATACACATTCCAGTAACATACAGATTCACATTCAAATAATATACAGATACACATTCAAGTAACTTACAGATACACATTCCAGTAACATACAGATACACATTCCAGTAACATACAGATGTGCACTTAAGTAACATACAGATGCTCATTCAAGTAACAAACACGTGCACATTTAAGTAATATCCAAATACATATTTGAACAATAAAAAGATATACAATCAAGTAGCACAGATACACATTCAAGTAACAGTATACACATTCAAGAAACATATAGAAGCACATTTAAGTAACATACAGATGCACAGTCAAGTAACATAAAGATACACATTTAAGTAACAAAACGATATACATTCAAGTAATGTACAGATACACATTTAAGTAACAAACAGATACACGTTCAAATAACATACAGATTCACATTCAAGTAACAAACAGATACACGTTCAAGTAACATACAGATGCACATTCAAGTAACAAACAGATACACGTTCAAGTAGCATACACATACACATCTAAGTAACAAAATGATACACATTCAAGTAACAAACAGATACACATTTAAGTAACAAACTGATACACATTCCAGTAACAAACAGATACACATTCAAGTAACATACAGATACACATTCAAGTAACATACACATTTAAGTAACAAACTGATACACATTCACGTAACAACCAGATACACATTCAAGTAACAAACTGATACACATTCCAGTAACAAAGAGATACACATTCAAGTAACATACAGATACACATTCCAGTAACAAACTGATACACATTCAAGTAACAAACAGATACACATTCAAGTAACAAACTGATACACATTTCAGTAACAAACAGATACAAATTCAAGTAACATACAAATACACATTCCAGTAACAAACTGATACACATTCCACATTCAAGCAACATACAGATACACATGCAAGTAACAAACAGATACACATTTAAGTAACAAACTGATTCACATTCCAGTAACAAACAGATACGCATGTAAGTAACAAACTGGTACACATTCCAGTAACAAACAGATACACATTTAAGTAACAAACTGATACATATTCAAGTAACATACAGATACACATGCAAGTAAGAAACTGATACGCACTTCAGTAACAAACAGATACACATTTAAGTAACAAACTGATACACATTCTAGTAAACAAGTAGATACACATGCAATTAACATACAGATACACATCTAAGTAGCAAACTGATACACATTCAAGTAACACAGATATACATTTAAGTAATAATACAGATACACACTCAATTAAAATACAGATATACATTCAAGTAACAAAGTGATACACATTCAAGTAACAAACTGATATACATTCAAGTAACACAGATACACTTTTGAGTAATATACAGATTCACATTCAAATACAAATACACATTTAATAACAAACTGATACAGATTCCAGTAACAAACAGGTACACATTTAAGTAACAAAGTAATACACATTCAAGTAACAAACTGATACACATTCAAGTAACAAACTGATACACATGCAAGTAACAAACTGATACACATTCAAGTAACAAACTGATACACATGCAAGTAACGAACAGATACACATTCAAGTAACAAACAGATACACATTCAAGTAACAAACTGATACTCATTCAAGTAACACGGATACACGTTCAAGTAACAAAGTGATACACATTCAAGTAACAAACTGATATACATTCAAGCAACACATATACACATTTAAGTAATATACAGATACACATTCATTTAAAATACAAATACACCTTTAAGTAACAAACTGATGCACATTCAAGTAACAAAGATGCACGTTTAAGTAATATACAGATACATATTCTGTTAAAATACAGATACACATCTAAGTAACAAACTGATACACATTCAAGTAACATACAGCTGCACATTCAACTAGCCAACATACAGATACACATACACTTAACAGTATACACCCACTGTAGACCCGGGACGTGTATACATCCATACAGCGTCAAATACTTTCGGCTGTTGTCAGAGTGGCTGCTCATTTGAGCGTGCTATTATGGTTCATTTTGCTCTCTCTCTCTCTCTCTCTCTCTCTCTCTCTCTCTCTCTCACGATTAAGTATATGTGTGCAGGAATTTAAGTGCGTTATAAAGGAGAACTGACCGGTATCAGTTCTATTTTCACACACACACACACACACACACACACACACACACACACACACACACACACATATATATATATATATATATATATATATATATAAAACACCGTTCCAATATTTTTCCGGAATAATCCCTTTTCTATAGCAGGTCCAAATAGGCCTATGGATAGTATAAGAATAATCTTTTTCTATAGAAGATCCAAATAGGCCTATGAATAATTCCAGAATAGTCCCTTTTCTAGAGAAGATCCAGATGGGCCTATGAATAGTATGATAATAATCCATTTTCTAGACCTGGTCCAAATAGGCCTATGAATATTACCAGAATAATCTCTTTTCTAGATATATCCAAATAGGCCTATGAATATTATCGGAATATTCCCTTTTCTAGACAGGTCCAAGAAGGCCTGTGAATAGTACAAAAATAATCCATTTTCTAGAGAAGATCTAGATAGGCCGATGAATATTACCAGAATAATCTCTTTTCTAGAGCAGATCCAAATAGGCCTATGAATAATTCCAGAATAATCTCTTTCCTAGAGCAGATCCAAATAGGCCTACGAATATTACCAGAATAATCTCTTTTCTGGAGAAGATCCAAATAGGCCTATGAATAATTCTAGAATAATCTCTTTTCTAGAGCAGGTCCAAATAGACCGATAAATATTACCAGAATAATCCCTTTGCTAGAGCAGATATAAATAGGCCTATGAATAGTACCAGAATAATCTCTTTCTAGAGCAGGTCCAGATAGGCCTATGAATAGTATAAGAACGATTACTTCTCTGGAGCAAGTCCAAATAGGCCTATGAATAATCCCAGGATAATCTCTTTTCTAGACCAGATCCAGATAGGCCGATGAATATTACCAGAATAATCCCTTTCCTAGAGCAGATCCAAATAAGCCTATGAATAATACCAGACTAATCTCTTTTCTAGAGCAGATCCAAATAGGCCTATGAATAGTATAAGAATACTCTCTTTTCTAGAGCAGATCCAATAGGCCTATGAATATTACCAGAATAATCTCTTTTCTGGAGCATAACCAAATAGGCCTATGAATAATACCAGAACAATCCCTTTTCCAGATATGCTTAAGAATATTACCAGAATAATGTCTTCTCTAGAGCATATCCGAACAGGCCTATGAATCTATGAATATTACTAGAATAATCTTTTTTCCAGGACAGATCCAGACAAGCCTATGAATATTACCAGAAAATAATCTCTTTTCTAGAGCAGATCCAAATAGGCCTAGTTGCAAGGCCGGAGGAACACTGTCCCAGCGAATTTATCCCAACACCTCGACGGGAGCCTGAGTCTGTTATAGATTCTGCGCATAAAGAGAACATGGGAAAAATGCTAATTAGGAGGGAGCGTTTGCCCTGGCGAGGGGGGGGGGGAAGAGAAGGTGTGGGGTTTAGAGGGGTTTGCACGTACGCTTTCGAAC